>NC_143567.1:85725500-85886000 GCF_054136105.1 Typopeltis vanoorti
CAGTTTGCATGGGCGGTAGGGGGGTTGTGTTTGGTGCGCAGAATCTTCAGAAATTTCCATATTGAGTGATCTTCTGGGTTGAGTGATGATAGTTTATTGTCCCAATCCTGATTCCTGTGGATTTGAAGTGCTTCTCTGACTTGGTTGTTCAACCTGTTCAGTATTTTCTTGTCCTGTGGGGCTCTTGTGTTGTGGTATCTTTTCCTGGCTTTGTTTTTTGTTCTGATGAGGTCCATGATGTTTTCTGGGAGCCGACTGGTTGGGTGGGTGGTTGTGGTTTTGGTGACCGCTTCTAGTGGTTTTTTTAATTTGGCTTGTTAGATTTCTTACTGCTTCACCTATTTCTTCTTTTTTGTGTATGACGGGTACAGGACCAATGTATTCTGGTAGGATTTTAGCTAGCCTATCCCATGATATGAAGGTGTGCTGGTGGGCCAGTTGGTCTTGCGTACCAAGTTTGATTAGTATTGGGTTGTGGTCAGATGAGAGTTCACTGATCTTCTCTAGTTTGTATTGATAACTGATTTTTCTAAGGATAGCTATGTCAAGTACATCTGATCTGCCATGAGGGCTGTAATGGGTGTGCTCAGTGGGTCCTGCTACCACAACTGAGTTAAGTGTTGAATAGTTGTGTAGTATGCGTCCACTTCTGTTATTTGTGGTGCTAAACCATGCTGTGTGTTTGGCGTTCAAGCTCCTGCTATGATGGTGGGGTCTGTGGTGCCAAGGACTGCATCCAGGTCTGTTGTCAGTAGAGGGTTGCTTGGTGAGTTGTAGGCAGCAAATATCTTGAGGCTTCCAGCATTGTTTGTGTGGACTTGTATTCCTGTGGTCTCCAGGTTTGTAGTCTGTGGGTTGGATATGGAATTGTGGTGGAGGTACGGCTTGATGTAGATGGCACCTCTACGATCTACATCAAACCGTACATCACTCCCCCTCTGGTGCTAAGTCTATCCGTACGGTATATTGTATATCCTCTCACTTTTGGGTTCTTGGTAGATCTTAGGTGGGTCTCGTTGATCAGCATTATGTCCGGGTTGTGTCTTTGTGCGAATTCCTGTAGTTCTAGTGTCTTGTTGGTGAGGCCATTGGTATTCCAGGCTGCAATTAGAAGCGAGTTGGGTTTTATCTTTGTTTTATTCATAATTCAGTGCTGTGAGTATGGAATGGTTTTCTTGCAGGAATTTCTTTGTGGAGGATGGAGTTGGGTTTGTTCTGTTGAATTCGTGCAGCATAGTGGCTAGCGAGGCAGTTAGTATTGCTGTAATATTGGAGCCTATTTGATTGCTTCGTTATTGTGTCCTTTGGGCTGGCTGCTTCTGCATAGGTCTTGGTGGAAAGTTGAGCCCTTTCCTGACTTTTATGGATAGGGTTTTGTTGGTCTGATGACTGTGCAGCAGAGATGCTTTGAGTGGTCCAGATTGGGGGAGGTTGGATGGGTCTTGTAGTTCCGTGATTTCTGGGGTGGTGGTTGCATCCTTTGTAGTTTGCTGGGTGGGGACCTCCACAGTTGGCACATTTGGCTGGTGTGGTTCTTGGTTTTGTGCATGTAATGGTTTGATGTTTCTCGCCACGCTTCAGGCATCTGAACTCGGCTTTACACAGTCTTTGGGCATGGCCAAACTTTTGGCAACGATGGCATTGCCCTGCTGATGTCCTTTTCCTGAGTGGTTCTGTTGTTATCTTAAGTCCACAGATCGCAGTTATGTCATAAATTCGTCTTTGTGTGTTCTGGATCTCGACCAGTACTAATGGCATCGGTTGTTTATCGGATCTGTACATCCGGCTGACTTTGATTGGTGTTAGGCCCTGCAGGGTAAGGTCTGCCGCGATCTCCTCAGAGGTAATGACTTCGGTGACACCTTGCAGTACAACCTTTAGATTTCTTTCGGTGCTTAGTGCGAAGGTGTGATACTGCAGTTTGTTGTTGTTCATCATTTTTGTTATCCCTCTGTAGTCTGTGACTGTTGTTGGTTGAATTTTTACTCCTTCGTCGGTGTTTCTGGCCCAGGAGTATCCAATTTGATGTTCTCTCAGGTTTCTTGCAACTGTGGTCCATTTTTCCTTTTCACGGAGAATTACCGGGAGGACCTTTTCCCTTTTTTCTGGCACTGTTTGTGAGGGTGTTCCGTTTTCCATATGATCATCCTCGATTCTTCGTCTTTCATTCGTTTGTTCTTCTGTGAAGACTGTCTGACTGTGGCTCTCGGGTAGGGAGATGGTCGTGTCGTTGATCTCTTCTACTTCGTCCTCTATATCTTCGGATTCTTCAGGTTGTGTGTACAGGTTTAGGAAACCTGGCCATTCCGTATCAAATTTTTTAAGCAATAATTTAAACAGTTTTAGTGCTTGCTCTTTGTTTTAGGTGCTCTCGAAGATCAGTAATATTATCCATGTCTTTTTTTTTTATTCGTTGTTATATCTAGTAGGTGGTGATTGGGGAATTGTTAAGTCGCAATTAGAAATCCCGCAGGTCTTGAGACTTGCCAGCAGAAATTTTGTAGCGGATATTGCAGATTAAAAGGATTACCAGCCATATCGAGCGATTAGCTAAATGCGCAAAGCAATAGCATATGAAATTTCAGAAAATGAAGAACGCTCACCTCTATAAATATCATTCAAAACTATCGCACTGATCAAAACGCATCACTAATACGCGAGCCGCAATTTGCATTCCAACTATGAATAGCAATCAAATTTTCGTTTGCAGGACGCAGGGCTATAGCAAAAAACTGTAATAGTTGTTTTATATAAAAAATAAAATGGGATATCTACTTATATTTTAATTATCTGATTTATTTTTCTAATAATAAGGAAAAGTTTTCAGATTTTTAAATGGAATTTTATTGTTCACAAAAATTGCATAAACTTTAATTCAAAGTATATGAAACAATGGTATTTACGATAAATACCAATGGTATTCATCTATGCTTAATCCTGCTCCTCGTTACCTTAAGACATTCTTGTTATGCAATTCTACTTGTGGCCATCGCATGCCATCTAATGAAGTCGAACTTGCAATAAATAGTTCAATTATTGGAAGAATTAAATAAATAAAACAGTTACTCAATGGCAGTTACAACAATGACAGCTAATTTAGTTCTGGAATACCTTATTAAAATTTACTCTGATTTAATTAGCATTCATTTATATCACTTGAAATTAGTTGATTCGGCCTCTTAAATTAGATGGAGTCCAATTATCCAAAGATCAGTATCTTCTAGATTACTTCGTGTGTTCTGATTTTTCAACATAGATTTAATTTTCCTGTAGTTGTTAAGTATTTCTTTGTGTAAAGGCCAGGTTAGTTTAATAGAGAGTGTATAGGCACTTGTCACGTGTTTTGTTTGTTGAGAATTCTATGAGAAAAAAGTTTCAGCCAAATGCTTGTTTCTCTCTTTCTTTCTTTTCCTTAGTCTACGACTGGCTCTGTATTGAAACACACATTTTTGACTCTTCTGACAATGAAATGTGTCCAAATAATGTGCCATTGGGATGACGAATCAGTCGAAGAACAGCCTTGGTGATTTGTCACTAATCGTTTCATCGGAAAAATTATCCAAAATTTATTATTCTATTATTTTTATAAACTAAATAAATTTTAAAAAATATTTCAAAAAATTAATTTATTGAAGAAAATTGTTTTTAAAATTTTGAAAACCCTATTGATATCATAACTTTTCCAACTTAAAAACTCTATAGGAGATTATTGAGTTAGTATTATTTGGATTTTTTTATTAATTAATTTATGAATTAATATATCGGGGGACCCTGTAACCCGTTCAGTTCCAGAAAACATGTATAACAGCTGTTTGTAATACAGCCATCGGATACATAAAGCGCTCAACTCGTGACAACGTCCATTGGGTTGGTTGACATAATAACTAATCACAGACGCCAGGTGAGCTCAAAATGTTAGCTCACCCAGCCACGCCTTTATAGCGGTTTAAAAATACTAGAAGCTAAGAATTTGAGCCGCTGCGCCGTCTTTACATCTTTTCGAAGGGCTCAAAGGTGTCACATTCGCAAAATGCATAGCATTTTGCGAATGTGACGCAATGTTTAGGCGTCGAAAAGTGCCCTCTTCATGATGCACTAATGCTTCATTACCCTCCTGAAGAGGACAATGATGCATTAGTATATTGTGTTCAATTTTAAGTCTGCAAACAATTGGGGGAGTCTTTAACGGGAATAATTGAAAAAATATAATATCGGTGATACTGACAGAAGACGTCCTCATTAACAGACAGGTTCTATGGAAAGAATTCTAGTGACAGCAGTACTTATCAATTTTTATTAATATTTTCCTCTTTTTATTAAAAAATAAAACTTCTATTGGAATTCCTGGTTATATTTTCAAATGAAATTATTAGTAAAACGATAATATTAACGAAGTGATAATAATAATATGAAGATATAAACAAATGAAATAATAACCATAAGTAAAGGGTCTATGGCAAAATAATAATAGCAAATAAAATGACTTATAATAGTTATTTTACCAAAGAATAATATTATTAAATTCATTTAATTAAGATTATTTATTAATTAATAATAAAATAAAATATGAATGCATTTAACATTTTATTCATGGAATAATTAAAGAACTATGTGGGAAATAATAATTTATTTTATTCTTTTACAAGCATAATGTTTGCTTTAAAATTAAAAAAAAAATGCTTTAAAATTTACACGCAAATATTTTCTTTTTATTAAATGGTCTCTTTTTTCATCTCAGATCTTAAAATATACTCCATAAATTATCCACTGTAATATTCTAGACTTCTCGGGGATTTATATAATATCCCTTTAATCCTTTTATTTCGCTATTCCTTACATGTATTTTCGTTGCTCTTGTTGTTTCTTACCATCATTAGCTTTCCTTTACTACAGGTTATGTTGGCCATTATCCGAGTTTCTCCATTCATCTTCATGTAATATTCATCTTGTCCAGAGTAGCTTCTTTGAAATCCTGGGCTGCATGCAGGATTGAATTCAAATAGACAACTCGTAGCGTGCTTTCTGCTGTAATCAGTAATATACCCAAATTGGTGCGTGCTGGATTTTTATATTACTTTTTAGGAAAGTCCAAAATCATTATATATTAGAAGTGCGTGTTTAGATTAAGATGATAATTAAAATTAAATCATTCGGATAACGTCTACAACATGAAACTCTTAAAAAATTTCAAGAGATGAATGAAACTTTAAATGGAAATAAAATCAATTAACTTATTCAAATTTTTATTTTTTATATTTCCACTAGCAGTATAGAAATAAGTTCAAATTGTTTTATTTCGATACTGAATAATATCTATCTTAAAAAAATCATCTTAAAATATCAGCAGTTTCTTAAACATCTGTGTAAAGCAGTGCACAAATAAATACTACAGCTTATCTATTATAGATTTACATTAGCTCTTATTATTTTTCAAATAAGGTGTAGGAGACTATTCAATCACAATATTTTTTTCTCTAAATTTAAAAAAAAATATATAAAAAAATTCTTTAGATTTTTATGTTAAATAATAGATTAATATTTACCTATTATTTAATATATAAAAATAATAGACAAAAATATAGTTTTTCTAAGGTACTTGAAGTAATGCTCTTTTTAATATAATATTGCTATTGCTTTATTACAGAGGGCGTCACTGATGTTCGTTTTTAATTTGTATTGTTTTGCATCACTCAAAGTTCGTGCTACATAGCAAATCAGAAGACAATCTAAATACTGCAAGCAAGTAGCTTATGAAGGAGACAATTTTATATCCTTTCTCTAGATGCTACGTTACTGGTAAGGTGTTAAAAGGAATTAATTTTTCCAGCGTTGTCCCGTCTGGTTTACATGCTTGAGAACTCTAAAAAAGGAGATTTCTGGAAAAATGTACATAACATCGGTAGATAGCCATAATTGTCCTAATTACTGAAACATGGTTTTTAAGGCTGTTGTAGTAGTAGGGACTGAGGAACTAAACTGTACAACTAAACAATCATTTTTCTTTAGTTGTATAGCTGTTGCACTTCTGTGGTTTGTGTGAATTTATTAATGATTTTGTCTCTTTCACATTCGTATTTTTTTCTTCAGCCAGTTTCTTTTATTATTTGGCTTTTTTATTTGTTTCATATTTTTATGTTTTGGAATGGGGACAAACTACTGTAGCTTCCTAAATGAGTATCAAAATGACTAAAGTCATGAAATTTGTAATTATGTGATTATAGTTCAATATGTTCAGTGATCAGTTTATTAAGAGAGTCATTTCAAATCATGTGCACCACACATGGGTAGACATGGGTGATTTAATACTCTCCACCTAATGTTGGTTGTTAGCGAGACTGAACGAAAACGTTATCGTATTCAGTGATCCTCTCAGAAATAAGACATAAAATGACAACAGAAGACACGGATTGAAGACACATATCACCCAGTGACCAATGTTAATACATTAAGATTGACACCTTATGTGGAAAAATCCAAACGGAGATTCACCGTGCTTTACGTGAAGTTTGTGGAGATGGTGCAGTGTATATCAACACAGTGTCACAGTGGTCATCGCACTGAAGCAAGCATCTCTATTAGATCAGAATTCTGACTGAAAGTTTAAAGAAGAAAAGAAAATCTATCAAGCTGGGCCCATATCAGCTGATAGAAGACCAGCACGCAGATCGCAACAGGAGTGCAATACAATGCGATCCCACATATTACACGTGAAGAATCACGTGTAATATATGCTATACTCAATGATGAAAAAACTTTTTCTTCATTGAGTATAACACCTGGGATTAAAAAAAAAAGGAAAATTATTTGACAAAGAGGAATAATTCAGTTATTCGCACAATATCCCTTTCTTCTAGAAGCTTCTAGAAGAAAGGGATTGTTTCATAAATTAATTGAACACTTACGCCCTTCCGAAACCATTCAAAATGTGACAAGCATTTTATTGCTATTAAACTTTTAAACCATTTATATCCAAAAATAATTACCAGAATAATAATTATTTATTTTAATAATCTAATAATAATTATTCGACCTGTGTGTTCTACGTAATTTTACATCTTTCTTATCCTAAAATTATTTTTAAAATATTTAAAACAGAGTACGTATATGGTAGTCTTAAAGTGCGTAGTTCCTATTGAACCTTTCTATGATCTTTACATGCACGTTTATTCAAGAAACCTTCTCCAGAACTTCCAACAGTACATTTTCTGTTTTCATGTAAAATTAAGTTAGCTAGGAATCTTAAAATTTAAACTACTGGGATTTTTTTTTCCTTTCAGTAACTCGGATTTTTGTATTATAAATAATGCAAATCAGGCGTAAGGAGGGAACAGACTGATATTTTATGCATAATTCCGAACTTTATTTGTTATATGACTGGAGACATGTTTGCTTTATGTGGTATATGACGATATTTCTGCGGATGGGTTTATTTCTTAAAAACAGAGAGAGAGAGTGAGAGAGAGAGAGAGAGAGAGAGAGATCAATGTTCTTTGCACATTTATTGATGTCACTGCTATAATATATATATATTTATAAATATACGAATATTAACAGTAAAATTAATGATGTATATTACTATTCTGCAATTATATATATATATATATATATATATATATATAAACTTTTTTTTAACTTTTTTATATATATATATAAACTATATATATATATTTAGTTTATATATATATATATAAACTAAATGTTTTTATTTTGCATGATTTCATTTAATTTCTAAAAGCAAAAGCTTTAAAATAACACTAGAAACTAAAACATAAATTAGCAAACAACAATGACGTTACTAACTGGATGGGTGAAGCAAACATGCTTTTCATGTTCTCTTTTTTCTGAATAAAGAGTTGGTGAGGGGATGGTTTGAGCTTTATGCACTCCTTTTTTGGGCTATGGGGTTAGTTGTGTTCATCTGGGAGTAGAATTGACTTGGGTCTTTTGTGTTTGCACTTACCGTAAAAGAACTGGGAGATGGACTATATATATATATACGTAAGGACTGGCTTAAAGGGGCGAAGCAAGGATGCTTTTCATCTTCCCCTCTATATGTAGAGGACAGTGTAGGGATAAGGCGTTATTGAGCTATTAAAGCTCTGATCATGACAGGAGGGTAACTGCAATAGCCGAGCCTCACTTAGAACTTCTTTGGCTACAGCATTGGCTTCCATTATCCTCGAAGAGTATGGTGTCCTACCTGTTTGCACTTATTGACAATTGACATTTATTCTTTAAGGGTGAAGCAAAATGCTTTTCATATTCCACGCTATCTGTTGTGGTTACAGTGAGGGTAAAATTTATGAGCAGTTTGCTCGCCCTTAATGGGCAGGGAGATTATGCATCGTTATAGGAGGCTAATATAGTTTTTGGTCTTCTACATTTGAATATGTCTGTTGGCTCGTATGCTGCAGCTTGATGAACCAAATCGTTGGGATGTGTGGACGTCTTTAGGAAAAACTTGGATGCTCTGGATTGTAGAAAAGAGAGAATATAGGGAATATTTGTGTCTCTGTGGAGTTGGCTGTTTCTAACATACCACGGAGCATTCAGAATCATTCTCAAGCACTTGTTCTGCACTCGCTGTATTTTGATACTGTTAGTATTAGAGTTGTGGCTCCAGGCTGGAGAGGCATAGGTGATTATAGGACGAATTATCATCTGGTATAGTTGAAATTTGATTCTGTTGCTGAGTTTGCTATTTCTATTAATTAGCGGACAGATCTGAGCTATGGCTTTAGATGCTTTTGCGCATTCAGACTTGATATGTTGGTTGAAAGATAGCTTTTTGTCGAGAATCACATCCAGGTAATTTGTTTATTTCTGCCAGGGAATTTTAGTATTGAATAGTAACACATCTCCTGCAGGAGACATTGGCCTGTTTGAGAAAAGAACCACTGAGCTTTTCAGGGGGTTGACTTCCAATCTCCACTTGGAGAACCAACCCTCCAGCTTTAGAAGGTTTTCTTGAAGCTTTCTGGTAACAATGTGGGGTCTGAGAGATCTGGTTAGTATTGCCGTATCGTCCGCTTACAGAGCTAAAATGGAAGTCATGGGATTGTGTGGGATGTCGGACATGTATACAGAAAATAGCAATGGAGCCAGTAGAGATCCCTGCGGCACTCCAGCAAAGAAATGGCGCTGCGACGATGAAGAACCGTTACTTTTAACGTGTATTGATCTATTTTGAAGATATGAACGGATTAGATGAACCATTTTTAGTGAGATACCGGCTGAGATAAGTTTATGCAGGAGTCCAAAATGCCAGATTTTGTCAAATGCTTTGGATAGGTCTGTGAATACAGCTCCTGTGCACTGGCGCCAGTTGTAGCCGGTGATAATATATTCCACAATTCTGTGGATTTGCTGGGTAGTACTATGGTGTTGTCGAAAACCAAACTGTTCTTTAGGGAGGATGTTTAGGTCGTTTGCTGTGGTTTGGAGTCGTGAGAGGATGACCTTCTCGGCAACCTTACCCAGATTGGAGAAGAGACTGATTGGCGTTAGCACTTATAGTCCTTATCCTTATAAGGACTGGCTTAAAGGAGCGAAGCAAGAATGCTTTTCATCTTCCCCGTCATCTGTAGAGGACAGTGTAGGGATAAGGTGTTATTGAGCTATTAACGCTCTGATCATGGGTAACAGGTGGGTACCAGCAATAGCCAAGCCTCAGTTAGAACTTCACTGGCTACAGCATCGCCATCCATTACCCACCAAAGGGGCGAAGATTGAATTGAATTGAATAAATCCAATTCCTTCCTAAACGTTTGCACTTATAACTTAGCAAAAAATTGTAATAGTTGTTTTATATAAAAAATAAAATGGGATATATACTTATATTTTAATTATCTTATTTATTTTTCTAATAATTAAGAAACATTTTCAGCTTTTTAAATGAAATTTTATGGTTCACAAAAATTGCATAAACTTTAATTCAAATTATATGAAACAGTGGTATTTACGATAAATACCAATGGTATTCATCTATGCTAAATCCTGCTCCTCGTTACCTTAAGACATTCTTGTTATGCTATTCTATTTGTGACCATCGCATGCCATCTAATGAAGCCAAACTTGCAATAAATAATTCAATTATTGGAAGAATCACCTTGGTGACAAATCACCAGGGCTGTTCCTCGACTGATTCTTCATCCCAATGACAGATTAGTTGGATACATTTCATTGTCAGAAAAGTTCAAAAATGTGTGTTTCGATACAGAGTCAGTCGTAGACTCAGAAAAAGAAAGAAAGAGAGAAACAAGCAATTGGCTTAAACTTTTTTCTCATAGAATCCTAAGCAAACAGAACACGTGACAAGTACCTATACACTCTCTATTAAACTAACTTAGCCTTTACACAAAGAAATACTTAGAAACCATAATTCATTTGTCTTGGCTAAGAAAACTTCCTTCTGGCGTTCTTCTTTGTTCATGAAAGTTAGCTTAAGAAAAGTTCGGAAAAGAGTTGCTGTCAAACATGCATTTAACTTATGAAATATTTAGTCAAAATCTCAGAACTTTCTCTCGTAGAATGAGACAAAGTGATAACTTTCTGATTCGGAGATTTTAATATATAGTTTTGTTTTTAAATAATTTCCTGACGTGTGTATTTTTCATTACAACTAATGTAACTACCATTGTCAGAAAAGTTCAAAGTTCAAGTCCCCCTCTTTTGTAGTACAAAAGATCAAACAACTGGTGGAAATAAATAACGAAAAGCAGTACAAAAGAAACACGTAGAGAATCTGATTTATGAAGTTAATGTCGCTTTCCGCTGGTCACAAATGTTCCTTTGAAAAATAGGAAAAAAAAGTGAAAGAAAATTACAGCGGTTTTTTTTATAATTAAGTTTTTGTTTTCATTCACTAATAATAAAGAAATAGCTGCTGATTTAAGGGAAGAACAATGAACTTCCTTCTAGGCATGAAACCAATTTAGTTGTCAAGGAAAGAGTACAATGGATTTGTTCAGACATAGCAACAAAGAAGAATGAATACCCTGAAATACTTCAAATATTATAAGGATAGAAATATCTTAATTGGCGAAGATTGTCATTCTAACGGATGCAAATATTACTGTGAATTACAGTGATTTTTCTAACAATGATAAAAAGTTTCTCTCCACAAATATTTAAGGCACGACTAACAGGAATAATGAAGAATGAAGAAATTGTAAACCATATAATAATAATTCTCTATCAACTCATCCTTTGTGACCACAGATGCAATGCGTCAAGCTGGAGATGACAAATGAGATACAGTCACTTTTACAATTAACATTAATAATGACGCATTTGAAGGTAATTTATAGTTTTATTTAATGACATATTTCAATAATAATTCAACTTCAAACATTACAATATTAATTCAACTTCGAACATTGGATAGATGTTGATTCTGGCGATTATCAATAGAATGATCATTTTTCTATTATGATTTGTGATTTTATAACACGTTTAATGATTTTCACTAAGTCCTTATCCTTATAAGGACTGGCTTAAAGGGGCGAAGCAAGAATGCTTTTCATATTCCCCGTTATCTGTAGCGGACAGTGTAGGGATAAGGTTATTGAGCTATTATTAAAGCTCTGATCATGGCAGGAGGGTAACAGCAATAGCCGATCCTCAGTTAGAGCTTCATTAGCTACAGTATTGCTATCCATTACCCTCCAAGGGTATTGGATTGAATGAATCAATCACCGCATCTCACGGTCGATTGATTTCTCCATTTTCACTAAGTGATAAAAGAAATAAGTTGATATAGAAAGAATATATATAATAATAAATGGTTTTATATATTTTATAACTGCTAAAATATAAATAAATTAAAATATCTTACAATTTTAGCATGCTTCATAGTTTCAATTATTATTTATTCATTTAATTTTATAAGTATTTTGATATAATTGTAAAATTTTAAATATTGAACTCTAATTAAGCTATTTTGGTGTAAGCAAGTTTTAAATAAAAAACATAAGTAAATAATATTCTATGTTATATTCCAGGGGCTGGCAACCTTTTGAGACTCAGGAACCACATTTAATTTTTATTTTTAATAATCGGAGAAAATAGTGAGTGAAAAAAATAAAAAGTTATCAATTTTTATTATATCAATGTTAAAAAACAGAAATATTTAAAGCGAAATTACGAGATAAAGTACGATATTCTTGTAATGACGTCTGATATTATATTCTTTCATAATAGCAACACTTTCATGACCAATAAGACAAAGTGGCTTACCCCAATTTTCAATGAAGTAGTACTTGTTGTTCCATTCATCATTAAACCTTTTTCCTATATCTGCAATTTCACGTTTTCTTGAACCCATTTTTAAATTATTTTTTACAAATATATATCCTCTGAAAAATAATAGTTGATATTATTGAATTATTGAACTATATAAAAAGATGGACCAGGGAATGCGACTACAAAAGTTCGCCAAAATCTCGGTTGTTGTCGGATGAAGTCGCCTTTGTTATCCTCACAAGTAGTAGTAGTGAGTGCACTTTGAACAAGATCAAGATAAGATAAGGATTTGTGACATCATTGTTTGATCAGATAAGAGTGTGCGTGACGTCATTGCCCTCGTTGTGTGTTTTGTTATGAGATGTCGTGACATCATTTGTCAGGTGTAAATAAGTGACATCATTGAGTTGAAGCTGAAAGTAGCTGTTATTGTGTTGGGTATGTGTGACCTCCTGTGTGTGTTGTGTGTATGAGTTGTGTGAGTGTTTTGTTTTTTGTTTGTTTTCAGTGGTGGGTTATGGGTAATGGTTTTAGTATGGAATTCTGGGTGATGTTTAGATAAGATATAAGATACGGATAAGTGACATCATTCTTTTGGTTTGAGTAGTGAATTCTGGGTAATTGTTCATGCATGGAATTCTGTGTGATGGTTAGAGATAAGATGGAATATGGAATCCTTGGAATTTTCCTGGGTGACACATCTGCCAATGACGTCACAGTGTGGCTTTGGTTCGATTGTGGAATTGTGGGTACAGGTTCGCATATGGAATTCTGGGTGTTTTGGGGGAACCACTGATATTCATTAGATTATATTAGAAAATGTCTACTAATACCTATTGACAAATATATTCCCATAGTTCCACAATCGAGCCAAAGACCCCAACCAAATATCCTCCCAGAATTCCAAACTGTAATCATTAACCATAATGCCACACACATACAAAAATCTCAACTCACGTCATTGACAAGCACAGCCACATCCAGAATTCCATGCTCTGACCATTACCCACAATTCCACACTCGAACCAATGACACAACGTGATGTCACTTATCTAATTCTTATCTTATCAACATCTCAATATTGTCAGAATTCCATACTCTAACCATCACCCAGAATTCCATATGCGAACCTGTACCCACAATTCCACACTCGAATCAAAGACACAACGTGATGTCATTGACGGATGTGTCACCCAAGGAAATTCCATACTCTATAACCATCACCCACAACTCCATATGCAAACAATTACCCAGAATTACATATGAGAACCAAAGACACAATGTGACGTCACAGAGAGATATGTCCTTCAGGGAAAATACAAACATTCCATACCATCACCCAGAATTCCTTACTAAAACCATTACCCATAACCAACAAGTCATACACACAACACACAGTAAGTCACACATATCAACAACAATAACGACTCCTCTCAACTTCAACTCAATGACGTCACTTATTTACACCTGACAAACGTGGCTGACATCTGAAAACAACACATAACGATAGCAATGACGTCACACACACTCTTATCTGATCAAACAATGATGTCATGTATCCTTATCTTATCTTGATCTTGTTGAAAGTGCCCCCACTACTCTCACTCATGATGACTCGCACCAAATTTGCACGCCGATATTACGAAGTATAGGTAAAAAATTATTTTTAATTTATTATTCATATTATATTATAAAATGTATTATTTAAATAATTCAACATACAGGCAACATGCCATGTAACTATAGTCAACTTTTTATGGGCTGCCAAAAATGCACATTTGGGCCGTATGCTGGCTGCTGGTTGCAGACCCCTGGTATATTCTTTTTGTAAAATATTATTCTTCTCCTATTTTCTATGCCTTTAACATGTATAAGATTTGTTTAGAATATTTGCTGCCCCATAACACGGTTATTTTGTTTCTTGCTTCTGTCATGAGGAGCATACCAAATGTTATTCATCTCAAAAAACACTCTGCAAGTTTTTTTTTTTTAATCAATCTCGCTTTTCGCACAGTGTCCTGAGCATCGAAATCGAGTACGTAAATCCAACTCTCTTTCCCATGAAGTGTATTTCTTCTTTTCTTTAAAAGCAGTTCGCTTTGCATAATGCAATACATATACCAAATTAACAAATACGGAAAGAGCTTCGTGGTTCTGATGAATACTTTTACAGATAATACTCCCCCGTACTCTCTCATCTATATGTATGTTTGTGCTTTGCGTTTGAGAAATCTAAAGGAAAAATAAATCTGCATCGATAATCTCTCTCTCTTTCTTTCTTTTTTTTTTTTGTCTTTCATCAAAAACTTTCAGAGTTTGCGTACAATTCACTTAGTAAGAATTACACCGGCATTATCTTTTCATATTATTGATAAGAGAATGATAGAAGGAAATGAGTGTTGTGCAGTCGTTATTACTTAACATCGCAATGAAATGACAACAGAAACAACCAGAAGACATGTTAGCAGGGCAGCAATATTGGCAAGTCAATAAAAAGGCATGTTGACATTAGTCCCTGCAGGCATAGTTCCACGATAACCTCGCATAAGTATTATTAGCAAAGAGGAAATATATAAATAATAAATAATACTGATGAATGTATTGATATTTAATATTAGCGTGTCTTTTCAGATAACTTAATATGCTGCTTTACATGAACTGAGAGAATTTGTGCTTCATGATGAACCAAGTTCGTTAAATTCAATCTACGATAATTGCTTATTTTTGACATTGACAGGTAATTGTTAATACAAAATAAAGCAATGTTTTTAGAAATATGAATTACCAAATGCTCTTTAATAAAATCATTCGTCCTTTCATAAATCATAAAATTAAATTCCAATTATAACATTTGAAGACATGACCAAAAATTTAACAAAAAATCAAATTTTCCTAGTATAGTCCTTATAAGGACTGGCTTAAAGGGGAGAAGCAGGAATGCTTTTCATCTTCTCCGTTATCTGTAGAGGAGAGTGTAGGGATAAGGTGTTATTCAGATGTTAAAGTTCTGATCATGGCAGGAGAGTAACAGCAATAGCCGAGCCTCAGCTAGAACTCCATTAGCTACAGCATTGCCATCCATTACCCTCCAAGGGTATTGGATTGAATGAATCAATCACCGCATCTCAAGGTCGATTGATTCACTCACTCAAATCTTTTCCTAGTATTATAGTCCTTATAAGGACTGGCTTAAAGGGGCGAAGCAAGAATGCTTTTCATATTCCCAGTTATCTGTAGAGGACAGTGTAGGGATAAGGTGTTATTGAGCTATATTATTAAAGCTCTGATCATGGCAGGAGAGTAACAGCAATAGCCGAGCCTCAGTTAGAACTTCATTGGCTACAGCATTGCCATCCATTACCCTCCAAGGGTATTATTAATCACCGCATCTCCTTTTCCTCGCCTCTAATAGATGCCATATTTAGCTTTAAAAAATTAAAATGACAACTATTTACTACAACTAAGCATTCTTAAATATTTATGGTGTCTGTATTAACTTGATTTCCCTTTGAAACGAAGTCGCATCAAAACTTCGATATATACATATACAAATAGCTATATACATGTTAAATATACAATGTTTTTTTTCTTATCCTGTGAAAATACCTTGAGGTTGAATATTTTCCTTATACAAACATCTTTTCTTACGTCTTCTGCTTAAATTGAAAAAAAAAAAAACCCCACAGGGCTTCTAAAATTGGTTTTTACCGAAGTAATACGATTGAAGCAACTTTCAGAAGAAAAGATGAGCAGAATTCTGAGAAAGGCAGTAATGTTCGCTGTACCGCTGAGTAGTGCAAAAAGCATTACTCGAATATCACATCAAAGACAATCATTTGCTTCTCATTTCGGCGAAAATACTCCATCCGAATTTGTGATCTCCCTCCAGCTAGCACACGTGGTTTCTATTCGCTTAACTTTCTGTTATTTTCATTCTGTACGAACTTTTCTTCACTGTATTTTCCTTAACATTGGCGACGCGCAGAAAAAATAACTTCGTGGCCACAAGTGTCTTAAGAATTGAAAATCTCGTTCTGAGATACCCTTACTTTTTTTTCCCTTCGTTGCATTGATTTTTCCTTTACAATTCACTACAATATTCAGATCTAGTCATGAATAACCAACGGTGTACTTGTATAGAGCTGAACATTTGCTGTAATGTAGAAACGTATATATAAACGTACTTTTGTAATTTTAAAACGGTTTAACACACGAAGGCTAATTAGCCTAGAAATAAAAATTGTAATTTAATAATAATAATAATAATAATATTATTATTATTATTATTATTATTATTATTAACCTCAACCTGCATTGATCATATAAATATAAGGGCCCCTCCAAACAGCCACACAGCAGCCGTCATAACATGCAAACTAGCAGACCATTATTTCACAGCATTGCAGTTACACACTGAACCAGAACCTATAAAAATCACTGAGACTACAAAACAGTATCACAGCATTGTAAACTAAGCAATAGTGAACGATGAAATCAGAAAAACAGACTGGATGCAGATAGCATCTTTAGACTCTGCTGAAGCTGTATATAATAATCTTAAACTTGCATTTAACAAAATATACAACAAAGCATTAACAAAAATAAAAATACGCCCCCAAACGAAACAAAATCCATGGATAACAGACAACATACTAACAGACATACAAAGAAAAGATGCCCTATGGAAACAACTTAAGAAGTCACCGAACAATATCGCTTTAAAAGCTGAATACAAAAGAAAACGGAATCTCCTAACAACCCAGATTCGAACGGCAAAAAGAAACTATTACAGCAACAAATTAACAACAGCACAGAACGACATAAAGGAAACCTGGCACCTGATTAATGAAATGCTGGACAATATACACAGAACCACTGCCACAGAAACAATAAAACACAGCTTTGCCTGCGACCCCAAATCCCTTAAACATTTGGCCAACAACTTTAATCAGCACTTCGTGAACTCTGTCCAATAGCTACAAGAAACAACCTTTCCTCACACATGCGAACATTCTCCACTAGGTCCACGAGCAACCCAGTCGATGTGGTTCCCCACAGCAACAAAAGAAGAACTATCACTGGCAATTCAACAAATTAATCCTAACAAAGGACCGGGGATAGACGGAATCAGACCAAAAGACATCAAGAAACACTCAACCGACCTACTTCCAGTTATACAAAAACTGTTAAATAAAATCTTCGAAACGGGACACATACCTGAAACACTGAAGACTGCATTAATCACACCCATACACAAACAGGGAAAAAGAAACATAATAAGTAATTACAGACCTATCGCCATGCTGCCTGTAATCAACCAAATCATGGAGCGCATTGTACATCAGAAACTCTCCACATACGTTGAAAAATTTCAAATCATACCCAAAACACAATATGGCTTTCAAAAAAATAAAGGAACATCAACACTCCTGGAAGATTTCACAGATCTAATAAACGCTGCATTGGATAAAAACAGAATAACATTAGTGGTATTCATTGACCTAACAAAAGCATTTGACACACTAACACATAAAACCTTGTTAACGAAACTTACCCATATCGGAATTGGAGGTCGTCTACTCCAGTGGTTTAAAGCATACACGAAAAACAGAAAGCACATCACACGTATAGGATCAGCACACAGCAAAGAGGTACATGTAACCTGTGGAGTACCGCAAGGAGCTGTCCTATCTCCCATTCTATTTAACATATACACACACGACATAAGCCAACTCCCCCTAAAAAGTAAAATCTTCCAGTATGCAGACGACACTGCCATAGTATCCATTCACAACACTGCAAAAATCGCTTACAAAAATATGCAACACGACATCAATCAAATCACTAACTGGTTAACCGAAAACGGCATATATATATAAACCCTGGAAAAACAAAGCTAATGATATTCAAAAACCCCCCAAACCCTGCCCATAGAAACTAAATATCTCACTATCAAACATTCATCCTCCCATACACAAAGTGCAGAACCTAAAATCACAACCATCACACAGGTGAAAACAACATGCTACCTTGGACTTCACTTCGATGCAGATCAAAGTTGGAATAGCCATACAAACTACCTACATACCAAGCTTAGGATAATAGCAAGCAAACTATACAGATTAAAAGACATTGCCCCGACCCACATAAAAATACTAATCTATAAAGCATTATGTGAAAACATTTTAAGATATGCAATCACATCATACGCATTTTGCGCAGACTACAGACTTAACAGGCTACAATGGTTGCAAGATAATTCTGGGAACAACCCACTCTTATGCAGGAAGCATGGGCAAAACACAAAATATTTAAGGTGAAACACTTACGCCACTACACAGTCATGTTAAAACACTACTACAGCCCAACATATAGAGTAACCAGAACAACATATCAAACTACATAACATATAAGTACAACAATCACCACGGCAAAGCCACCCGAAACTTCTACGTACCTGACATGATAAACAAACTGCCGTTCGACAACAGAAACCTAGGAACATACAGAGAGCTGAAACAGGCACTATATAAATATTATAGCGAGAATGAAAATTAGAGCAATTCCTGTTTCTCTCTCCCCCACCACACATACATGCACACGCAAACCACGACAACCCCCCCTCTCAAAAAACTACCACTACAAGAACACAAAGAAACAAACACACCATGTCTAAATCCAACCCTATTTGCACAAAAAAAAAAGTTAAACTGTAATAGCAGTCGACGTCTTTCAAGCATGTACCAACAAACAGTAAAATCAACACCTGGCTTGTGACCACTATAGGAACACAACCATGAAACCACCACCCTCTGTCATCTATTATCTTCCTCAGATAAGCTCTGCTAAGCTTCGAGGAAGAAAATTACTAACTTGCAAGTATCTGTTATACACACTTGTAATGCGTTATAAATATTATATACATATAATTACTACAGCAACTATGTATGCAATTCATCTGAGACATAAAAAAAAAAAAAAAAAAAAAAAATTCTGTATAATCCTTATTGTAAATACTGTAAATATTATTATTGTATGTAACTTATACTGAGACATAATAAAATGTAAAAAAAAAATTATTATTATTATTATTGAATTGTGTGTGTATGCTGCATTACTGCATTGTATCGTGAAATGTGTGCACATTGGTGCCAATCCATATTTAGCTAGTTTAAAAAAATGTATATTCATATTTATAAAATTTTGTATATCGAATTTTCGTACTGTACAGAAAAGATAATCGAATTTTCGTACTGTACAGAAAAGATAATATGTTTTTCATTGTGTGTGTGCAGATACTCTGTGTGATAGTAAACCTTATCATTTTCATTGTAAAAACAAATAAGTCGTTTATAAAAAAAAAAAATTATTATTATTATTATTATTATTATTATTATTATTATATTCTAAATTCAAAAATTCTGTATAAACCTTATTGTAAATATTGTAAATATTATTATTGTATGTAATTTATACTGAGACATAATAAAATGTTTTTAAATTTAAAAAAAAAAAAAATATATTATTATTTAGGAAGTTCAGGGCAATGTGGAAAAAATTGCAAGTACAACTCAAAAGATAATTGCAATGCTGAAACGAACGTTCACATGTAAAGATAAGGATGCCATTTTGTTTCTTTACAGGGTCTTGATAAGACCTCACTTGAACTGTTGTGCGCAGGTCTGGTCTCCTGGTTTCCGTTGTGATTCTGAGATATTGGAGAGAGTACAAAGGAGGTCTTAAAAATGACATCATGATTGTTGAATACTGATTATGAGGACAGATTGAGAATTTATAGACTGCAGATACTAGCAAACATGAGAAAGGGGGGTGATATGATTGATACTTACAAACTTCTGAAAGGGTCATACAGGATTTCAACTGATGGAATGCTTCAATTTATGAAGGGTAGGAAAAGGACGAGACGGCATCCTTGGAAGCTGAGAATCAATGCTGTCAAGAAGTGGGTGAGGATTAGATTTTTCTCTCAGAGAGTGGTGCGTGATTGGAATGGATTGCCATTGGATGTTGTGAGTGCAAGCAGTGTCAATGAATTGAAGAATAAGTATGATAGCTGGTGTGTGTAGTATGTGGCCTCCCCCGATGAATCTCAGACTTCCTGGAGGTCTTTCTTAATAATAATATTTATTTATTTATTTATTTTGTTCAAACAAATACAGTATTTTCTAAAATCATGGAAGGTCTGGATTGGAAGATCATAACGTATTATCGTATTAAATGGCAAGAAATGATAATTCATCACAGTTATTTACGTCATCATTTGCAACTTCAATCAAAGAATCGAAGGAACATGATAAATCTCGAAACGGTTAAGTTATTTTTATATTAGGCTATAAAATACGATCGGATCGATGATATTCCCTATTCTGCTAACTATGATTGCTTTCTACATAAACCAGATCAGATCAAAAGTGGTTCTACACCGATTTCTCTCATTTGAAAGTTTTTTATCCGAAACAGAACATAGAGTTCGATGCTAGTGTTAAACCACAAAAATATTTTCAGTAAAATATGTAATAAACATTAAATTGTTAACTGAACGGCATATCTAATTGTTTCATTTGATTAAAATAATTAAAATGATTAAATTTTTCATGCTAATTGTAAATTATTGTTATTGAAGTATTAAAATTATCTATAAATGATTTGATTTAAAATTATATTACAATATTATATCATGCTTAAACTTCGTTATCACAAATAATTTTATTAAAATTGTATTGTTAGATTATAAATCATTATTTTCGAAATTATATTAAAAGTTTAAGATTACGGACAGACCATACTTGACAAAATTTATTTGTCAGATAGACATAAAAAGTTTATACATTTAAATTGAAAACTTGTTTTCCTATTTCACTAAAGGAATGTCTTCTCTAACGCGGCCGTAGTACATTCAACTTCCACACACGTTAAAAAAAAGTCTAGCACACACGTTAATCGTTCCTTAAGTTCTGTCGACAGGCTTTTCAATAAACCAGCTGTTTTTTTTTTCCTTTCTTAATTTCCAACATTTTAAAGGCGAAATACCTGTCATCTTTTCGTAGAGAACAGGTGACAGATTTAATCTCACTATACGACAACCTCTTTAAATTCGAAGAGCGAGAATTTTTTAAGATAAAACTTCTTACTTTATTAATCGAGTGAGAAGATTAATATGCACAAAGGCATTTAATTATTACATTTATCATTCATTTGTGTGAGCGAGGAAGGAAAATGATTTTGATTAACAATTCAACTTTAAACATCCTTGAATTATTTCTGTTCGTTATTAAAATATAACTTTCTTCACATTTTTTAAAATTTTTTGATCCGTTCAATTATCTAAAATTCTAATGAAAACCATGTCATTCTGCTTCTTTGGAAAATTTACAAAATTTTTCAGAATAATTAGGAGCTCTTTTATCAATCGCTTAGCAGAAAATTTTCGAACCGATTATTAATTCAGAATATTCACGAGAAACGTCAGCAAAGCCGTGCAATTGAATTTCGTGATATAAGAGTGATATACGTCAAGATTGAAACTTAATTAGAGTATATAATCCCAGATATTTGAAAATCTTAAAATTATTTACACGATACTTTATAACTTTTTGAAAGCGATCACATTTTCCCGGTAAGTTAAACACAAAATCTTTTTTTCTCGTATTAAAATATTTTAACCTTAATCTTAAAATTATTTTTAAAGTTGAAAATGAAAACCTAAAGTACCTAATGTTTGTTTTGACTTTAAAAAATATTGAAAATTAAAATCGAAAAGTATTGAAATTTAAAAATATCTCAATATGTAAATAAATAAACAAATAAAAATTTAATTAAACATTACAAGTTGAAATTTGTAAGAAATTATTAAGAAACGGGATAATGTCAAGCATTTATTTTTATTCTGCTCTGCAAAATCATTTTCTAGCTTGCTTTGCAAGTTGTTTTGGAAAAGCAGCAGCTGCCAAATTTTATCTTTTCATAAGCACAGCAATAAAATCATCAAAATCAAATTCTCTTTCGACTGTGATTCTTCACTTTGGAATGCGAATATTTCATAAACGATATCGAATTCCCTTGTTGCCAAACCCATTCTTGCTCCCCTTAGCATCAAAATGATGAAAATGAAACAGGAAACACAATTTCACTTTGTTTACTCGGTCGATTGCATTGCTTTAAATACCATGTATAAAGGCACCAATCAGTTCTCTTTATATTGTCGTCTGCTCACACTGCTATCAGTTTTTTCGCGCTGCTATTTAAAATGAACAAAATATTACATTTCGGTATTTCTATCATAAGACCCAGAAAGAAATGCTTGGAAAGTAAAATATTACTATTTCGAAAACATTCTTTTGTTGTTTCAAAAACCGACTTGTTTAATGGAAGACACGTCATACATACATATATCGTAACTGAAAACATAGTTGGACTGATTCTCATTTCATTTTCATTGTCTCAGGTAATAAACAATACTCTTTTATTTCCACCTAAATCCTTCTGTTTAGAGTACATATAAATTATTTATATAAGTACTTACACTTTTGGTAAACTTGCAAAAATCCACCCATATAGTGGGTGGATTTCTGTACAATCTCTCGATAGGGTTCTTTGAATAGAGTAAATTTTTCACGAATATCCCGATTGTCCTCACAAACAACGGGGATATGAAACGAACATTGAATTCTGAATGAATTCAAAATACGTCTACTGGTTTGCTACATTATAGCAAAATTCATTTTTGAATCAGTAGGTTTTTTAAATAATTTCAAATCATAATTTTATTTTTAAATTTTATTCCTATATTGTTTAACTTTATTGAGAAATAATAATAAATAATTCGTTTCTGGCTTTATAAAATTTCAATCAGATTGGTATCAGAATTACTGTTAAATTCATTAATATGTTTCAGCTGGACCATCTCAATAACGAAATTATAAAATAAATAAATAAATCCAGCAAGGCTTTTTTATTCCCCAGAGAGGATCTGTTTAGCCCTAACTAACGTTTTTGGAGACTGGTAGAAACCACTCCACCCTGAGCTAAATATAGAAAACTGGCACAAGATTTATAAGCAGTTGTAATTGACATCCAGAAAAGAGAGTATGGGCAGACTACTGCCATCATCTCTATTTGCATTTTATGTCTATTTAATATTCCATTTAGTATATCTATTAGAATTTTCATTTTATATCAGTCTATCTCCTTTGCTATGTGACGTGCCTTCCCAGATGTCTGGTGGCAGATTTGTATGTGAAGATATCTTTTTCAAGATATCTTCCTATTTCTAACCCGATTTCTTAAAATACTTCAGGTTTCTGTAGCAGGACAGTTACTGGTGGATTTTGGTTGCTAGTCACAATTAAAACCCTCCTCTTTTCTTTCCTTTATTTACAGATACATTCTAATACAACAATTCAAATACAAGAATTTACATATCCACAATATTATTTATCGTAAGGGATTATACAAACAAAATGTCTTTTAAAAAAATTACACTATTTAAATTAAGGGGATATTTAATCCCACATTATTTCAAGGCCGAATAAGAAACTCTAAGATAGAAATCAAAGAGTTTCATGCCGAATATAGGTATTTGGACTCGCCGAACTTTTATATCTTGCTATATTCGGCATGAAACTCTTTGATTTCTATCTTCGAGTTTCTTATTCGGCCTTGAAATAATGTGGGATTAAATATCCCCTTAATTTAAATAATTTTATCATGGCCGAAGTGAAGCCTTTTGTCTCTTTATTTCATTAACAATTACACTATTATTTTCCTTCATTCTGATATCAGCGCGGACAGGCAGACATCTCCTTCCTCGGCGGTTTAACGGTTCGCTATCAGAGTGTATCCATCACATGTGCTTTAAGCTCAATAATCCATTTAGTGGGAGCAAACATTATACCAGCATCCGTCTGAGAGTTGTTAACTCTGCCTTTGTTGAATGCACTCTGGTGAATGCTTCTGCTATTCTTTCAAGGGGTGCTTTTCTGTCGCATTTGCCATGCCACCAAGAAAAGTTCCGGTTTGTATCATTAGAATGCATTTTCAGTATCTTTTCCGAATACACTCTCTTAAGTGTACACTAACTTCGTCTTTAAGGTTATTAAAGGAATGAAGGTGCAATATCCTTTATCTTCATCTTAATCTCAGGTCTTTTCAGTATCCTTTCCGTGAAAATCTGAAAAGTTAAAAAATAAATGCTGATTATTCAACTATATCTCTCAAATAGCGATTACCCATACGGAAGGACACCAGCATAAAACAGTCAGTGCATTGTGTTTCCTTCTCATCCTAACGAGCAAATATCTGCCACACTTATCCTCGTCAGACATCCTCAGAATCTAGCTGTTCTGTCTCATTTTTCGCCAACCGCCAGGCGTTTCCTTACGCCCACCCCAATATCACTACATTCATGATACGCTTTATGTGTGATGGATGCGCCAGGTTTTGACTACTCAACACCCTGTGTAGGAATAATGATTTGCTTCCTCCAATCCTCCTTGCATTCATTACTCTCTACAGCAGTGTGCTGTAAGTTAAAATCCAACGCATTCATCGCTCATCCCTCATCGTAACATAGTTACGTGACACCAACACTCGTGACAATGAAACCTTCATGGTTACTTGTTAAATCAAAATCCCTTTATTCATGGAATTCTTCACCTCCCCCCCCCGACACACACTACTGCGATGTGATTTTAATCGGTTTAGGATATGAGAACACTTGACGCTTTTGTTTTAAACTAATTTGATTTTTTCTTATTTTGTGGTTAGGGCGTGCATGTTTTTTGACAATTTCGTAGTGTATGCCCTTCCACGACTTTCACAAAAGGGAAAGAAATTCAAGTTTATAAGGGCATGTAACAATACTATTTCTTTAAAATGAAAATAAATTTGTAAAGAAATAGTATTGTTACTCAGTTGTTTCTCATATTTGCATTTCACGAGGGACCGAAAATTTATTATGCCTTTTCCGTTTTTTTTATAAGAGATCTTTTGTTTCTTTATGTTTTTCTAAAATGGTGAATGAGTTGAATGCTTCTGGCAATCTATTCCACATCTAGCTTTGTTAATTTCCCAAAATCCAGTACTATCGAAGTCATATACAGTATGGAATTTTTTCATACAGAAATGCATAACCTTACCTTTTGCAATATTAAATTGATAACGAATATTCTTTTCCCACAATGCCATTTTAACTGAATTGTTCATTATACAAGTTTTGAATTACAACCGAAATAGCTACAATTCCCAGAGGTCAATGAATCATGAGTATTAACTGTTTTATTATTATTATTCAACGTGCTTGATTTAGGGATGTTAAAGTCTCCCCCCCCCCTCTGGATCACCAGCAAGTTTACATCCATTTGAGTCCAATGCGCGCTGGCCTTAATAGCACAATCCACATGCAAAGTGAGCAGCGCCTAATTTTCGGACATGTTTGAACTTGTCGCAGCATTTAAAGCCATTGCAAGCTCATATCAAGTTTGATAATGATAATTTTTTACAGAACACTGACTCACTTTTCACGGAACACCAGTGTTCCTCGGAACATAGTGTGGGAAACCATGATTTAACATTTGAAACATTTATAGCTGGCTAACGTCTTTTAATCCCTTGTAGGGAGTAGGCTAGGCCTTTAAACTGTACCTAGCTTTTTAAATTGTAATATTTATGGTACATGAATATTAACAGAAATATATTAATTATTATTAAGGACGCTCAAATTAATCGAAATAATCATATATAAACTTGATTATTTCAATTAATTTGAGTGTCCTTAATAATAATTAATATATTTCTGTTAATATCCATGTACCATTAATATTACAGTCTAAAAAGCAAGGTACAGTTTATATATATATATATATATATATATAATGGATGGATGGCAATACTGTAGCCAATGAAGTTCTAACTGAGGCTCGGCTATTGCTATTACCCTCCTGCCATGATCAGATATTTAATAGCTCAATAACACCTTATCCCGACACAGTCCTCTACAGATAACGGGGAAGATGTAAACCATTCTTGCTTCGCCCCTTTAAGCCAGTCCTTATAAGGACTATTAAGGATCTTGGTATTTGTTGGTCTACCTAATCACTGATGAGACCTCAATAAAGGTTGAAACCGATCTGGGTAGTGACCTATCTCCCTTAATGTAAAACAACATACATCTCCTAGGGGATGAGTTTTACATTAGGGTTAATACTAAGAATAGTGATGGTAGCTTTATCCACCTTTACTACGATTTTCTCGGTATATACAGGGTGTTCGGGATAAATTTGACATATTTATAATTAATTATATTTTTCCGTAAGTTACATGTATTAACACACACTTCTCTTCATTTAAAAGTTTGGACCCTTCTTCATTCATATACAAGATGTCAGAAAGGATGGATAGCTGGAACCCACCTGAATCATGGAAGAGAATAACTTGTATCATGATGATTCGTGCCCGCCATCAAAATAAGGATATTACGACTGCTGCCCAATGCTCCCTGAATACAGTAAAAACAATCAGGCATGAACTAGAGACTTGCAATGGTGACTACGAGGATGTAGCAAGAAGAAAGATCCCTAGCAGACGATCTGATTGCGTTCGTACAGCAGAATTCCTCGCAAATCTGCAGGAACAGGTGTTGAAGAACCCTGGCATTGGAATTCGGGCTTTGTTCGTGGAGTTGCTAACTGTAGTTAAGCCCTGGATAACAAGGGTAGCCAATGGTAGGCCGTATGTATGGCAGCAGGATTCGGCCCCTTGCCACACCTCTGGGAAAAGTCAAAAATGGTTGTCTGAAAATTTCTACGACTTCACCAGTCCAAAAGACAAACTCCCCAGACCTTAACCCCATGGATTATTTTGTATGGGGCGCAGTTGAAAAAGACACCAATCGCACTTCCAGTAATACAAAAGCCCAGTTAATGGATAAAATTAAAACAGTTTTTGCGGCCCTTCCCAGGGAGACTGTAGCATCAGCTTGTTCGAGGTTCCGAAGCAGAATTGAAGCTGTGATCGATGCTAATGGTGGTTATTTTGAGTAAATCTTGTTGATAGTATTGTAATTAACTCTGCCTGTAATGTTTTTTTGTCAATTCATTAAATTTAATAGATACAAAGAAGATTTTCTTTTTCCTTACGAAACTGTCAAATTTATCCCGAACACCCTGTATATATATACCGAGAAAATCGAGAAAAATTTCCTTTCAAGTAAGCAAAACAGTTAAATTGGCGCCTGAGCGTAGTTCAAATCTAAAAGTTAGTGCAACACCAGGGCAACTCGTTGTAAAGGTAGGTAAAGCTCTGATCACTATTCTTAGTATTTCCCATAATGTAAAACACATCTCATTAGAGGATGTATACTGTTATACATTATGGTGGGGGAGTCACTACCCAGACCCTTTTTTGAGGTCTCCTCAGTGAATACATAGACCCTGAAATGCCAAGGTTTGACAATGAACATTTATGTCTTTAGGGGTGAAGCAAGGTGCTTTTCATATTCCCCGCTATCTGTTGTGGTTACAGTGAGGGTAAAATTTATGAGCAGTTTGCTCGCTCTGAATGGGCATGGAGATTATACATCACGATAGGAGGCTATTATAGCTTTTGGTCTTCTACATTTGAATATGTCCGTAGCCTCGTATGCTGCAGCTTGCTGAACCAAATCGTTGGGGTGTGTGGACGTCTTTAGGAAAAACTTGGATGCTAAGGATTTTGGAAAAGAGAAAATATAAGGAATATTTGTATCTCTATGAAGTTGATTATTTGTACACATACCACGGGGCGTTCATAATCATTCTCAAGCACTTGTTCTGCGCTCGTTGTATCTTGATAATGTTAGTATTAGAGGTGTGGCTCCAGGCTAGAGAGAGGCATAGGTGATTATAGGACGAATTGTCATCTGGTATAATTGCAATTTGATTCTGTTCCTGAGCTTGCTATTTCTATTAATTAGCGGATAGATCTGAGCTATAGCTTTAGATGCCTTGTGCATGCAGATTTGATGTGTTGGTTGAAAGATAGCTTTTTGTCGAGAAGTACACCCAGGTAATTTGTTTCTGTCTGCCAGGGAATTTTAGTATTAAATAGTAACACATCTCCTACAGGAGACATTGGCCTTTTTGAGAAAATAACGGCTGAGCTTTTCTGGGGGTTGACTTCCAATCTCCACTTAGAGAACCAACCCTCCAGCTTTAGAATGTTTTCTTGAAGCTTTCTAGTAATGAAATGGGGTCTGATAGATCTGGTTAGTATTGCCGTATCGTCCGCATACAGGGCCAAAATGGCAGTCATCGGATTGTGCAGGATGTCTGACATGTATACGGAAAACAGCAATGGAGCCAGTAGAGATCCCTGCGACACTCCAGCAAGGATATGGCGCCGGGACGATGTAGAACCATTGATTTTAACTTGCATGATCTATTCTGAAGATATGAGTGGATTAAAAGAACCATTTTAGTGAGGTACCGGATGAGATAAGCTTGTGCAGAATCCAAAATGCTAGATTTTGTAAAATGCTTTAGATAAGTCTAGGAAAACAGCTCCTGTACACTGGCATCAGTTGCAGCTGGTGGTGATGTATTCGACAATTCTGCGGATTTGCTGAGTAGTACTATGGTGTTGCCGAAAACCAAACTGTTTTTTAGGGAGGATGTTTAGGTCATTTACTGAGGTTTGGAGTCGTGAGAGGATGACGTTCTCTGCAATCTTACCCAGATTGGAGATGACACTGATTGGACGATAATTTTGCAGTAGGTGTGTGTGTGTCTTTGCCTGGCTTATATATAGGAATTACATCAGCCAGTTTCCAGGAGGAAGGAAAATAGTGAAATATTAAAATTGCATTTATTATACTGGTCAGGTGCACTACTATTTTTCGGGGCAGAGGTTTGAACACCCGATTAGTAATGCTGTCTGGCCCAGGAGCTTTTTTTGTTCTTTAATTTATTTAATAATGTCATATATCTCAGCAGGTGATGTTGGTGCAATATGGTCAGTGCTGGTGATAGGAAGTTTGAGTGAGTGTCTGATCTTGCTGTGAATCTTATATATGTGGTCAAAGTCAAGGTTTTCATACGAAGGCCTGCATTCTCCTCTAAATTGTGTGCTATAACTTCTGCTTTGTCTACATCTGCGTGAGCAAGGCCCTGGTCAGAGGATACTGGGGGAAGGGATCTGTCTTTATTTTTGATATTTTTAAGTAGTCCCCAGATCGAGTGATCAGTAAGTGAAATGGGGGCTAACGTTTCTTCTTACTGCCCCATTTAATCTGTTTAGATTGTTTTATCTTATGGCGCACACGTGTTAAGGAATCTTTTCCCATCTCTGTTTTTGTCTCTGATCAAGTTCATGATGTCTTCAAACAAACGATCTGGCTTGCGGGCAGATTGGTGGGAGGTAGCTACCGTTATAGGAGAATTAATTTGTTGTGTGAGCTTTTTAACTGCAGTTACTACTTCTTCTTTTGCGCGTATGTGAGGAACAGGTCCAATGTAATCCTTCAGTGCTGTTGACAGTCTTTCCCGTGCTATGTAGGAGTGAGAAGGAGGAGACAGGTATTCTTCTTTTCCCAGCTGTAGTAGAATTGGGTTGTGATCGGATGATACTTCATCCATGGATATAATGCTGTACTGAAGTTTGATATCCTGCAGGATAGCTGTATCCAGGATATCAGCAGTGCCAAACGTACTCAGATGAGTTGGTTTATATATATATATATATATATATATATATATATATATATATATGAATTCTGCATTAGTCTACAGGTCTGTATCTCACTGACGATACCTTAACCTCTCAAGATGCCTTAGCTTCTTTCAAAAACACTACAAAAATCTGTTTGAAGACAATAGTGCTGTTGGAAATTATATCCTTGACTTCTTTCAAAAACACTACAAAAATCCTTGGCTTCTTTCAAAAACACTACAAAAATCTGTTTGAAGACAATAGCCCTGTTGTAAATTATATCCTTGACTTCTTTCAAAAGCACTACAAAAATCCTTGACTTCTTTCAACAACACTACATCCTTGACTTCTTTCAAAAACACTACAAAAATTGTTTGAAGACAATAGTGCTGTTGGAAATTATATCCTTGACTTCTTTCAAAAACACTACAAAAATCTTTGACTTCTTTCAAAAACACTACATCCTCGATTTCTTTCAAAAACACTACAAAAATCCTTGACTTCTTTCAAAAACACTACAAAAATCTGTTTGAAGACAACAGTGCTGTTGGAAATTATAACTCTTGAAACATTAATAGCTTGGGATCAACAACATTTCTCATACTGGCTTGGGATCAACAATGGCAGAGTTACTTTATTTACAGATACATTCTAATATAATAATTCAAATACATTTAAATACAAGAATTCAAATACAAAATTTACATATACACACGATATCATTTATTTTAAGGGATTATACAAACAACACATCATAGAAAAATAATCTAATTTTTAGGAATAATCTGTAGGAATAATGGCGTGCTTCCTCCACATCCTCTTTGCATCCATCACTCGGTACAGCAGTGTGTTTTTCGATTAATATCCAGGGCATTCATCGCTCATCACTTTTCCTAACATATGTACGTGACACCAACGTAATAAGAACACTTGCACGTGCTAATTATGAACAAGAGATCCTAAAGGAACGGTCTCTTTACGGCTACTAGCACTCTACAGCAACATTAAAACTGTCTTTATGAGTTTTACCTCTGCTAAGTACATGCAAATTACCTGAACAAAAATGTCTACTGGCGATCAAGTATAATAGCACAGTCCTTTAAAATGAAATGCCTAGATATTTTAATAACCTACAAAATATGGTGCGCAATCATCTGAGATTATTCGTGATTAAAAGGGGGTTACAGTTCATCTAACTATCGAATCTATACTGTTTAATACCTAAGGACGAACACTGTTTCTGAAGATTACAACTACAGATTCAGACGAATCAGCTTGTGGCAATTCTTTCTACTCGAATGATTTCGAGTAGAAAGCGGGTACACATTCAGAATTTCGAATCATGCACAAAAGGGGGTCAGGGATGGCACTCAAAATGATAAAAGGAAAACGTCTGCACAAAGCGAATTGTGTTTAAAGGACACGCTTTCCTCTGAAGGAATAAAATTGCAAGCTTGGATGTCTTATTTTGTCTCAAATGGAATCATCTAGATTCTAGATGAATTCACGCGTGGAAGAATTATCGGAAATCTTGAATAAGGGCCACAGAATGTTAGCAGACAGTTTGGAATCTTGTATAACGTTCTATCCAGGCTCTAGGCAGCGTTTCAAACCTACGGAACGTGTTCCTGAAGTTTGCTAAGAAGTCGCCCTCGTTCTACTGCGGAGGGGTTCACGGACAATTCATCGCGGGGCGAACAATTCATCTAGATTCTCGAGGAAATTTCATCGCGGAGGAAAAATCATCGAGAGGAAAATTCATCGGGAGGAAAATTAATCGAGGGGGAAATTTCTCCATATTTCCTCTCGGCGAAATAGGTGAGAAAGTGCATCGCATTTAAGAACACTTATTCTGCGAACCGTTCAGACACCCATCTAGAAGTGATACTCGTATATATACCAGGGTGGTCTGAAAGGTTCTCGGCCTAACAATGAAAAAATGAATTTATAATTTCTAAATTATTTATATTTTTCAACCTAATCTTCCTTAAGACTAATACATTTATTCCAGCGATGCTCCAGTGCTGTTATCTCGTCCCTGTAGTGGTTCTCAGTAAGATCTGCAAAATACACCTCTGCAGTTGCAATCATCTCTTCATTCGAAGGAAAGCGCTGACCAACGAGTAAGATTTTTAGTTTTGGGAAGAGACAGTGGGCAGGTGCATTGTCCTGATGAAAGGTGATATTTTTCTTCTGCAAACCGGGTTTTTCTGACGAATTTTCCTTCTTGTGTGATTAAAGGATCGGAATGATATTCCCCAGTTACAGTTTTACCCTTTTCAAGATACTTAATAAACAAAATGCCTTTAGCATTCCAAAACACCGAAGCCAGGACATTTCCTGTATACTGTGCTTTTGAAATGCCTATAGTCTCAGCAATTTCACGCACTTTGACTTGCCGGTCATCCAATATCATATCGTGCACTTGATCAATGATTTCTGATGTTGTTACACTTTTTGAACGTCCTTCACGTGGATCATCTTCAAGGCTGGTATGGCGACGTTTAAACTCACAGCAGCCCATTTCTTAATTGTCGAAAACTACGGAGAAGAGTGCCCATAAACTTTTATGAACTTCGAATGAATTTCTTTTGGCTTTAAACCTTCTTTTACAAAGAATTTTTTAACCACACGATACTCAGTTTCATCCGTTTCAAGGGATACAGACAATACTTTTGCTCCCAACAGTTGTATAACACAAACTATTTGATAAAATGACTTGAAATTTCTCATGTACGCTTATGACAGATGTACTAACTTAGAAAAAAAAACTTGCCGATAGTCTTGCCATTTATGGTCGAGGCCGAGAACTTTTCACACCACCCACGGTATCTTTAACATATAGTATACCCAAGGTAAACCTTTCTATATCTTTCTCTGATCCTGAGAGTTTTATTTAATAAGGTCAAAGCACCTTGTGGCAACTATATAGGTAAAATTTATAAGTTATGCATTACTTCACCCTTGTTATCTCAGCGTCTGGCTCCCACTAACGAGACCTCAATAACGGTCGAAACCGGTCTGGGTAGTTGCCCTTACCTTAATGTGTAGCATCATACATGTCTTCAAGGAGATGTGCTTTACATTAAGGGAGATACTAAGGAAAGTGATTAGAGCTTACTCCACCTTTACCACGAGTTGCCTCACACCTGCAAATACTTCAGGCGCAAACTTCACTTACCTGCTTGTTTGCTTACTTGGGAAAAAGGATTAAAACCGAGTTTATAAAATTGCTCGGTATCTTTAGTATATATATATATAATTACACTCCCTAGGAAAATAATTGTTTCTAAAAAAAGTGTTCAAATTAAAAATATGTGGTGTATACTTTTAAAATATTAAGGAAATTTCTGAGAGAAACCAGGCTTATTTTTTAAGAGCTCAAAGAACGTTTTTATTTCTGTTGGACAAATCTTTAATACCTTTTAAGACGGTCATGATGGAGAATCAAACACTCATGGCTACCCGCAGTTTAATCTGGGGAGATGTATAATTTTGGAATGAAGCATTTTGGAATGAACCATTGCTAGATGTAGGAAGTGAACTCGGGAAATTGGTGAAGATAGCGATGTGGGTGTGCTGGTTTACTGCGAGTTATGTTTGGCTCAGAGGGAAGATTGACAAAGCGGATAAAATAGCGAATATAATTATCCACTGTTTGGAAAGAAGTGAACGGACACCATAATGTGAAGAACAGACATTCATGGCGCACACCGTAATTAGACTTAGAACCTCCTTTCATTGCAATACTTCGGGACATATCAATGGGAATTTTGGACTAATCTTTCTGTATGCATGTAATGAGTTTAATGGATTGTTGGGAGGAAGTCTTTTGACCTCAAAGGACTTATGCTCTATAAGGCAAAGGACGTATGCTCTATAAGTCTTCCTACTTTGTAACATAAATGCTACAAAGTACGAAGCATTGTATTGTCCAGAATGTTGAGATACCTCTCAGAGTTCAATGCTTCTGGCACCACAGAGGTCCGAGGTCAAACGTGGAAATACAAGATCATACAATCAGAACGCCACCTCCGAATTTCCTAGTTGAGGTTACGCACTCTGGTAAGAGACGTTCATCAGGCATCCGCCCCATCCACGCTTGTCCATTTGCTCGTTAGAGGATGTAGCTTGATTGGTCGCTCCATAACGCAGCTTTTCAAGCTTCCATGTTCCACTGTACGCGCTGAAGACGACGCTGCATTACCCGACGTTTGTTCGGGTAATGTGGGGCTTGCATATTGCGGTCCTACCAGAGAAATCCCATGTTGTGAGCCTCGCGGTGAATATTTTTGTGCAAATTTGTTTTCAAGTTGATGCTCTAAACTCCGCATTCAACATGTCGAATGAAGAGTTCGGGATAGGCTTATCTAAGCCTACACGGATAACGTGTAGTCTTAGATACGACTCGGGACTATTGTTTATATCTATTAACCATTCATTTCACCGTACGTGATCGTAGAATGTTGCATATTATCCTTTGTGGAACCTTACAGTCAGGTTCGGTGAGTCGTCCAATGTTGGTTTCACTTGCAGTTGACTCCCTGCGCTTCCATTTCAGTATGGTATCATTGATTGTTGACGTGGGATGGCCTAATTTGCCAGTTTGTCGAAGAGTGAGGCATGCAACAAGGCACCATGTCCCAACGTCTCTTTCAAACTCCATCAGTTCCCTTGTCGCAGCCATTTCACCCGGACACAGTTGCACTGACTTGAGAGCATCATATTCCTCCAATTTATTACCGGCTACAAACACGTGACTCGTTACATGGCACGATGCACCCTACCCATTGGAATGTCCGTTGATTTCTTTCCAAGCAATTTATGTGCTTTGAAGAACACGCTAACAAGTAGAGATAAAAGGTCATTATGCCTCTTTAAGGCTTCGATACGACTCTGTTTGTAGTATTATTTATATTATTTATCATTTTTCAGAATTATTCAACAATAAAATCAATTGGTACCATTGAATACTTCCATAACAGAAATTTCTACGTAAATGCACTAAGTAAAGGATGCGACAACAATCAACAAAATAATTATTTGCAGTATATTTTTGAAACGATAATGGCAAAATACTGCCACCGCAGTCCTCCTTCGAAATTAGAAAAGTTGCACGAAATAATGAGATCGATGATGTTCATGGCAATTCATCAAAAGATGGTTCATCAATAACAGTTCTTAAAACTACAGGTCAACATAAAATACTTTATTCAAAAGCGATTCAGAAATTTTCTATGAATTGTTTTTATAATGCACAGTCCAAAATAATTACTCAGCAACCACCGAACAATAAAATACGAACTAGAACATCATACTCCATAAAAAAGAGAGATCGCTGAACAAAAGTCAACTTCCTAGGAAATTAAAAATAATTTAATATTAAATTTCAAAAATATTATTAAAATTAATATTAAAAAACAATTTAATAGACATACCTGTAGATATAATTGTCTAAAACTGCAAAAGAGCACTTCATTCGCTCGTGCACACAGAATTTTATTTCCTGAGTGTCTTAAGAGCATTTTGGATTTGTAGCACAAGCGGCGTCAATACAAGTCCTTCGAGGAAATAAACAGTTCACTACGCTTTCTTAAAAGCCTCTTACAGCAGTTATTCCCGACTGAAAAGTGTTTTTCTCTCCAGTAACATGCTCGTAGATTGTGTAAACAGACTTGAGTTCCATTGATTTTTTTCTACTTTCGTGCAAGTTCTTTATGTGTTTAAATCACTGTTCGAATACATAAGGTTTGTGTTAAAATTAATTTTATTAAACATATAAATGTCAGAGTTATTATTTTATATCTCTAACCGAGAATGTTTTACATTCACATTACAGAGGAAAGCGCAACCTTTTAGGATATGAAAAAATAAATGGATAGATATTGTGTTTTTGTAAAGATACAATAAAATCTGAGAAGGGGCAATAAAAAACTGCTTTGCTTTTCTTGCTAAGGATATAATATCTCTATTTTAAACGCATATAATAAATTATAATAAAGTTTGTAATAATAATCACATAGAAATTTTATATTCTAATCTGTTATAAGATTTACTATTCAAACACCATATGCTAGAGTGATTTAAATTAACTTAAATAATTAGAATAGACAATCATTAATTTTTAGATGGAGGGATGAATCAATCGACCGTGAGATGCGGTGATTGATTCATTCAATCCAATATCCTTGGAGGATAATGGATGGCAATGCTGTAGCTAATGAAGTTCTAACTGAGGCTCGACTATTGCTGTTACCCTCCTGCCATGATCAGAGCTTTAATAGCTCATTAACACCTTATCCCTACACTGTCCTCTACAGATAACGGGGAAGATAAAAAGCATTCTTGCTTCGCCCCTTTAAGTCAGTCCTTATAAGGATAAGGACTCATTAAATATTACAATTTTAGAGAAGAAGGTGGCTTGCGTGTTAGTTTCGTGTATTATTGATGGTGAATTGAGAATTTGATTGATAATGGTTTTTAATTAGCATGTGTTGATAAAGCATTTTGACTACGCAAAGTTTTTACAAGTTTTAGGTTAGTAAATACTTTACTTTCAAAATCTTTAGTTTCATCGGAAACTATATCTTAAGCCTATTTACAGGGCATACTAAATTATATCTTATCGTTCTGTTGGTAAGCACCAGTGTGTGTCTACCAGAGATTTTCAAGTGGATCCTCTAAAGTTCACAGGATTATTGTAATTTGCTCGAACGTATCTTTACCATGGCAAAACCTCTGAAAGAGACCATTTTGGAGGAGGTTTATAATGAATTCCTCAGACTGGGTAAACTGCTGAGTGATAACTGGCTGGGAAAAGTTAAGCTTTTTGACACATTCCCACCCTCGGCAGTCAGAGAAGATAACATGAACGATATAACTGAGGAGCTTATTACTCAGTTGCAGTCTCTCCCAGACTTTGAAGAGATTCTGCATCAGCAAAACCGCTGATGCAGAATCTCCCATAGATTTCGGTATGGAAGAAGATACTCCCAGTTCTAATCCCATGGTCTCCCCGAAAGAGAGGGTACCACCGATCGTCCTCCAGGATAAGAAAAGATGGACACACTTAAGGTCCACCATGGCAAACTCCCAGATACAATATCTCTCGGCCAAGAACATGGATGATGGTATCAAGATCCAGCCGGCTACTGTGACAGACTACAGGAAACTGACAAAAGAGCTAGATACAAGCAATATTCAATACCATACCTTCTCTCTCGGCTCGGAGAAGAATCTTAAGGTGGTTCTCCGAGGTGTCACAGAGGGTATAACTACAGATGAAATAGAGGCCGACCTCCACCACCAGGACCTGCCACCTATTAAGATCAGCAGAATTAATAGAGCGGATAAAACTCCTATGCCTCTGGTGTTAGTGGGGATCCATAACGACTATAAAAATATTTATGATTCGACATCAGTCTGTGGACTCCGGATTACCTCAGAACCAGTTCGGCAAAGAGCATCTTCTGGTCAATGCCTCAGGTGCCAAACATTTGGCCTTGCTCAAAGACTCTGCAAGGCAGAGTACAAATGCCTGAAATGTGCTACGGACCACCCCACTAACACCTGCACAAAGTCGAAAACCACCTCGGCTAAATGTGCCAACTGAGGATAAGAAAAGATGGACATCCCCTGAATACATCCCCTGTATTCAGGGGATGTATTCAGCACCCAAAGAACAGATGGAGACAGCTAAACCGTACTGTTCCTCTAGTAAAAGAACAACAGAGACCCTGCTCCACAGACAGAGACTCAGCAGCAACAGTCGGTGACCTTCAAAGACAGTGGAAGGCAAATAAGAAGATATGCTGATGTGGCCCGCACAAATAAATCAACATCAGAACAAAATCAGCCAACAGCACCTACAAACCTCTCTAGCAAACATGCTAGAGAGGTTTGTAGGTGCTTCAGCCTGTCTAACCTTTAGCAACCTCCACTAAAATATTCCTACGGGAAACACAGACCATCCTCACAGCAATCGTAAATGAATAAAAACAAACTTATTCCAGCTTCTCTCCAGATTATTGCATTGAATGCAAATGGCCTAAGAAACAAAATTCTGGAGCTCCAAGATTTCACCTACAGATGTATTTAGTATAATATCAACCAGATATTATACTAAACAGTGAGACACATTTAAGACCCTCAGACAACCCTAAAATACGGGGTTATCTCTTATACAGAAATGACAGATTAAACTACAGAGGAGGCAGCACTGCCATCTTTATTAAAAACTATATCAAACACCATTCTGTAAACAACCCACCAACCACTAACCTTGAGATAACAGGTGTGGAAGTATTCACTAGCTCTGCTGGCAGATGGAAAATCTACTGAGCTTACAACCCACCCTTAAAACTCTACTGCACTCTGATCTAAATGCCATTTTAGGAGTCAGAGAATCCATCATTATTGCCGGTGATTTAAACTTCAAACACTATACCTGGAATTGTAGAACCCAGCAACAAAAATGGCTGCATACTTTCCAACTACATAGGATCAAACTATGCTGTTGTGGCAGGCCCCTTCCAAAACAACTAATCTCAGTACGTCTGGCACTGCTGACATCCTGGATATAGCTATCCTGCAAGACATTAAAGTACAGTACAGCCTTAAATCACTGAACGAGCTGTCATCGGATCAACCCAATTCTACTACAACTGGGAGAACAAGAATACCTGTCTCCTCCCTCTTACTCATGCATATCGTGGGACAGATTGTCATAAGTACTTAGGGATCATATTGAACTTCTTCCTCACATATATATAGAAGAAGATGTGGAATATGCGGTTACAAGCCTTACCCATCAAATTAAGTCCGCTATAACGGTAGCCACCTCCTACAAATCTGTTCCCAAGCCTGGTCGTTTACCTGAAGATATTATGGACCTAATCAGAGAAAAAAACAGAGCTAGGAAGAGATTTCGCAACACTCGCGCACCACAGGACAAAACAGTTCTTAATAGATTGAATGAGGCAGTGAGAGATGCGATATCTGAGGGACTACTGAGAAACATCAGAAATAAAACCAGATCCCTCTCCCCATATTCTCTGACCAGGGCCTTGTTCACACAGATGTAGACAAGGCAGAAGCCATGGCAAAAAATCTGGAGAAGCAGTGCAAACCTTCATATGACAACTTAGATTTCAATCATTTATATAAAATCCACAGACAGGTCAGACACTCATTAAAACTACCTGATTCCAGTGCTGACCGTATTGCACCCACATCACCTGCTGAAATATATGATATTATTAAAAAATTAAAGAACAAAAAAGCTCTGGGCCAGACGGTATCTCAAATAGGGTGATCAAGCTGCTGCCCCGTAGAGCTGTAGTGCACCTGACTATAATCATTAATGCCATCTTAAGTTTTCACTATTTTCCTTCCATCTGGAAACAGGCTGATGTAATCCCAATTCATAAACCAGGTAAGGACACACACCTCCGGAAATAACATCATAGACAAACATGTATTTATCTTTATAACTGTTAAACTTACTCAAGCTTTCGTTTATTTAGCAAATGCCTTAAGGATGCCGAAGATAGTGGGATAGGATGAGAAAATATAAATAAATAAACAATTATATTTTACAAAAATTTCGAAAATACACATAAACATGAGATATTTCAGATCTTCGTTACACTCAAAAGTAGTTGGCTTGTAATTTTTATATGGTGATATCCATAGTAACTTACAGTAATTGTCTGGCAGATGAGAATGGGTTTGACTGGTTAGAATTACGGCTGACACAATTAAAGCCAGTGTATTATGTTTTTAATTACGTATATTGAAAATATTTTGTCAGCAAAAAATGCTGACAAAATTGTACGAATTTTACAATTTTGTACTCTCTTCAACTAAAACGATTATTTATGACTGCTGGAAAATCTATTTTCTTTGTCATTAATGATTGAGCATAAATGCCATAAGTAATAGTGACTGATAGAGAAACAGAGCATTGATTGATCAACGAGATATATAACCGTATTTTGTGAAGAACTGTATTACCGCTATTAAGAAGAGAACAATGTAGTTTTGTGTTAACAAAATGACATTACTTTTTTTCTTTGTTATGCCAAGGTGAACCTTAGCATAAAAAATTAGAATTTTCAATTTTTTTTTGGGGGGGGGGGGCAAAATAATAAAATAAAAGACATAATGAGTATGAAGAGAAATCGCCTATAGAATTACTTTTCAATTGTAAATTTAACCAAATTAAAATTTGTAATAAAAATATTCATAAAATATTTTATAAAATTAAATAAATCTCAACTTTTATGAATACCTTATTCATTATAAATAATATTTATTGCATAACATGAAATAATACAGATACACCAAATAGAAATCAGCAATTATATTTTACAAACATTTTGAAAATAAATGCGAACATGAGACGTGTGAATGGTAGTTCCATAAGATATTTCAAACAATAATAACATAACAAATAAAGCGGTTCGCATATTTTAATAGCAGTAAAATGCAATGAATGAGCGACAGTGGCAGGTATGGACATGCCAACAATTTGACAGCTCACAATGACACCACTCTCGAAGTCACTGAGTTCAGGTCCTGTCGCCACAACACCTGTATTCAACTGCTACGATGAGCTACTGCTTTCTACTATCTGTAGACGGTTTTTTATGTGTCCGGATAATTATTGGTAGGTAGTATATATTGAAAAAGAAGCGCACTTTTTTTTTCTGCCACAGTTGAATATTCTAATTTTTATTTTTTCTGTAAGGCGTCTGTCATTTTCCTTTCATATTATACTTAGTTGTCGTATACTATATTTATCTATATGATTACACATCATCAGTTTTCTCTTACCTCAGTTACCTTTCTAGTGTTTTTGGTAATGCCATTTAGTGTTTTTTTTCCAGGTGTCAGAAAACAGAATTTATTTATGCACACAGAAAGTACTACAGAACATTTCTATTAACAAAATCTATCTTAGAATGGTATCACATTTGTCATCAATCCTTTCAATATCAGCAATGCTGTTATTAATCAGAGAATCAATCCTGCTCAGAACTGAATCTGTAAAGCATGCTAATCCGTCTATACGTATTAAAGAGAGAAGTATCTTCTTTGGAAGACCATTTATGCTTAATGGTTAGTGTTTTGACATTTCCTTTTGCTCCGAAAAATTATTTACATACATACACATTTATAAAGTGTTGGGATTATAACTCGTCCATCGCCCAACATAAAAAGGCACGCGTCCTGAACTTAGGCAGAGGGTCTAGGTCGAAAAGTATGCTACAATCTCCACTGTCTACAATGAGACCACCTACAATGCAGAGTGCCAGAAGGATATTAGTAGGAATATATAACTGCAGATCTCTACGGGATGATGGTAGATTGGAAGAACTGATGAAGGAATTGGATCATATAAAATGGAACGTTGTGGGCCTTTCAGAGATAAGAAGAAAAGAAGAAACTCTCATGCAATTAAAAGATGGATATCTACTCTACTACTGTGAATACGAAAGAAACTGAACTGATGGGGTAGGATTCCTAATAAATAAAACAATCAAGGACGATGTCCCGTTTGTTAATAAAATAACATCAATAATAGCTGAAGTCTCTTCATAAATAAAAGATACCAACTGAAAATTATACAAATATATGTCCCAACCATGGATCATCCCGATGAAGAGATAGAAGACTTCTATGAAATATTAGAATTCTCATTAAATAATTCTGAAGGATTCTACATAATTATAATGGGTGAATTTAATGCCAAGACTAAGCAGAGATGCCATCTGAACTCCATCGGTAAATTTGGATTTGAATGGAGGAATGAAAGAGAAGAAAATCTTATTGAATTCGCAGAAGAAAATAACCTTTTTATTATGAACAGCATTTTCAAGAAGAAAATGAACCTAAATGGACTTGGAGAAGTCCAAATTTACAAACCATAATGAAATATGGTTTGTCCAATAAATAATACCCAAGTGCTTAATAGATTCAAAACAGAAAGTGACCACAGACTAGTAAGGGCAAAAGTATGGATCAATAAAAAATGGGAACGGTGATGCTAATGAATAAAACAAAATATCTCTTAACAAAATATCTCTTCAGTTGTGTGCTAGTAGGTGTATAAAGGCACCAAAAAGAGGAAAAACCAAGACAGGATACCTTACATATGATGAATAAAAGAAGAGATATGAAAAGAGATTTGAATGAGACCAATAAAATAGAATATTTGGAAATTTGTAAAACTATACGCAGACGGATGAAACATGAAATTAGATCGTATAATAGGAAAAAAAGAAACAATAGAAAATGATAGTAATATGAACGAGATTCTTAAGATCCTCCCGTCTCCGACTGGAATCGAACCTAGAACACTCCTTCCCCAGCCATATGGTCGCGAAGCGCACAACTACTAGGCTAACCGAGCGGACGATGTAATGAATACACACACAAAAAGAGAGACTCATTCCAAAAAAAATCCCCATAAGGCTAAGTAAGATATTTATTTTCTCTACGTCACACATTTATTTTATCTTCTGTGAATTGCCTTGGTATTGGAAGTGACTATGAAGATGTAAGTTATGCGAGTTTGTTCATCATATGTTCATAACCAACCTACGAACTTACAAAAATACCTCAGTAATATCTTTTATGTTTATGGTGTACACTTGACATTATTCCATTTCTTTTCAACAAATTCACTTTATGTGATCAAGTACCATATTTGAAAAAAAAAAAAAAGCGCACACAGTTATTTTAAAAATATTTTACCTTTTTAATTTCGTTTATTATATTGCTAATCACGCATTACTTAAATGGTCTTTTAAAAAAAGTACGCTGGAGACTGAATAGTTCTTAATTTGTGCTTAGTCACAGGTATGACCATAATTCCTTTTAATGAAAATTTTAATTGCATCGAGATAATTTCCTTCCCAATATAGCATGGATTTCTTTATAAAAGTCTTAATACATTATTACATAATTTCATAAAATCCAACTGATTTGCGGTAGGGGATTGCAGAAAGTATTTAAAAGCTAGCTAGAAGCATTCAAAAACATCTAGGGAGCGCAAGTAATTATGATAACAGCGATGGTTAATTGCCTTTAATTACAAAATTAATAGGGATGGTTAGGATTTTTAAGGGAGTGATAAATGAGTAATTGTTAAACCCCAACAGTGTACCACAGATTTTTTTTTAATCTCATTAAAAAGGAGCAGTGGAAGGAGATAAGTGCAACTTATTTAGGAATATTTGAGAATACTGCTATATTATGTCTTAAATTTTTCTGCTGTTTATACATAAAATATGAGCCACTGATCATGCCCCCCCCCCCGACATTTTCTTCTTCCTGTGCATCAACAGGTTGTCGATGGGGGAAAGCGAATGATCTATTACAGACGGTTTTTTTTTTATTAATCTGTAGTCAATGACCTTTTTTTAAAGTTTGACCCCTGTTATTTTGTCTGGCTTTGTACAGAATGCTTCGCTTTGTCCATTTCGCTTCTATGTAACTTTCATCTTCGTTTGCCATTCAAGCATCACTTCCACATAAAAGATTTTTTTTATTTCTTATCTTGAGCTCTTTTATTTTCCGACTGTTGTGTTTCTAACAAAAAAAAAAAGTCATAAATGATTTCTCTTCTATGAGAAGTCATTTTCCATTTTTTCTTCTATGAGAAAATGAAGACTGATGTCTCCATTTTCGTGCACTGAGATTGTCGGAAAAGTGATATGCTCCGATTTAGTTCAATTTTTTAAATATCAGTTCCAACTTATGACATATTATAACACTTCACGCGTTAGTACTACAGATGCATAAGGGTTAGATAATCCTGTTCCCCTGCTTTAGAAATCAAAACACGAACATGAAACGTTTAGATGTTACTGATGATGTTAAATTGAATATGTATTATTATTAAACTTTAAGCGACTTTATTCTTTGCTGTAGTAGATTATGTATATTAATATATCAAAGGTGGGTGTATTTGAAATTATTTAAAAAATTATAATTTCTTAGAGTTATTTAAACTCTTTTTCATTTATTATATAAATTGTAGCGGAATTTTATTTATATAAATATATATAAAATATGAACAAACAGAAAGTTCTAAAAAATGCTTACTAAAGTGGGTGTTACTAGAATGACACAAAGCTGATGCACATTTTTATGAGTTGTTCTTTGTATGTACAGTAAACCCTCAAATTAACGGACTTCGGATTTAACGGACAAAATTTCGGTCCGTATGTCACATGTGAACATTAATAGCCTGTTAATTTTAAATGCTTTTACCAAGATTTGCTTATAATTAAATTAACAGGTTATTTTTTGTTATTAATATCCTGTTTTAACACATTTTGGCGAATAGGCCATCATATGTTGGAAAAATACTTTAGTAATTTAGCCGACATAAATGAGTCACCGCTCATAAAAAAAAGTTCGGAGAATGATTAGGACGTGATCACACCAATCACACTATAATTGCTTCTTTTGTCGCGTGGCGTGACTTTCTGCGGCAGTTTTATTACACATATTTTCGTAATTTTAGGGAGTTAATTATAAAAAAACAGCAGAATTCCAAAGTTCAAAAACAAAAACTTGATAGTTCTTTCAAAGCAGGATTACCTAAACCAAACGTCCCAACATCGAACATTAACTTCACATTAACTGATCTAAAAGTGTGTGTAAAACAATTTTTGTTATAAAAAAAATCAGCTAACGCCTTATTATTCCCGTATACGGGAGTAGGCGAGGCCATTTAGCCCTATCTAACTTTTTTGGAGACTGAGTGGGCAGTTCAATCTCCACTGGTACCAATCAGCGATAGATGGCCCAATGCTATCACTAATTAAGCGGTACGCAGTGAAGAGAGACGGCTCAAATGTGCCGCCATCTCGTGGTCCCTAACCCTAACACAATATATTTAATGTCTGAAAAAATGTGGGTTCTACGGTCAATTTTCTTGAGTTTACAGGACGAAAAACCCGAGTTTCCGGGAGGAAAAACCTGCTTGCCCGTGCCAGAGATCGACTAACTCGGGAACAGGTCGAAAAAAGGCTTAGAAAAATTTCCTCTAGTCGCCGACTAGACTCGAAACCAAGTCTTCCTTCGTGCGGCCAAGTGCGGTGGTGTGCAAACGCCACATCCACTGAGCTACACAGGCTCCGTTTTTTGTTATTACAGTGCTAATATTGATAAAATTGCAGTATAATGTTACAGATATTTTAATTTTAAAAAATTCGTGTTTTAACGGACTTTCGATTTAACGGACACCCCTTAGCCTCCATTAGTCCATTCAATCGAGGGTTTACTGTATTCTACTTCAGAGTAATGTATCGATTTGATTCAGCCTAGGTGAATCCGTTCCTGAAACATTAACTTTAAAACATTAATAACATTTAAATGCCAAATGAACTGATGAAACAGACGAATTTAAGTAATGTAGTACTGAAACCATATTACGCAACAGGAATCTCTGTCCTTTCATAGACTATGACTATTATTGAAATAAAAAAAAATAATAATTAATTAAACTGTTATTCTAACACTTCGTTGTTTGGCATACGATTTATCATATCAGACCCTCCTGTTATATTAAGACAACTGAAACTGAAGTAAGTAATGCCTTTGAATGTCGTTGTTAAATCTGAAAATTTAAAAAGATGCAAATAGAAATACTTCAGATACCTAATTTAACACCAAAAAAGAAAGAAAGAAAAAAGAAACTGAGAAAAAAAATTTAAATGCTAAGAAAAAAAATCATTTTTGCTTCCTACAGGAGATGTAAAATCATCACAGGGTTTTATGCCATCAGTTTGGACACCTCCAAAATTTACTAAAACTGTAGAACCAATATTTGTGACTACGTCTAATATTTGAAATTCCTAAATAACCGATATATTTAAGTCCCATTTTGATAAAACAATAAAATGGTATTGCACGTTTACTACATTGGGATTTCAGCAATTTTTTATTCAACTTTTTCCCCTTTGGTTTGGAAGGAATACGTTACATTCTCTGTAATGTGCGCTGTAGTAACTTCTGCGCATGCCCGACTCCCTCTCTAAACACTATCATACTTATCTCGATACTAAGCTCATGAACAATGTTATGATAAAGTTATTTATATTTTGTCTTTTGAAAATTTCATTTTATTAATCATAGGTTTATTTATCTATTTTTTGAGGGAAGAATTTTAATTTTCCTCGTTCTCCATTTTATTCAACATGAAGCCTGATTTTTGATGTTTATTGATGTGCCTGATATCGCATTATCTTTCACTAATCTAATATAAAAACTCATCATTTTGACATGCTATCATACTGTCTTACTATCACCGTAATAGGAAGTCTTTGTTAAAGGACATTAACACTTTTTGTCTTTGTTAAAGGAAGACAAAAAGTGCTAATCTCCCAGTTACGTTTTTAGTTTTTATTTTTAATTATTATATTTAGCTAAGAATTAAAACTTTAAAATTTCTAATAAAAATGTTTAAATTCAAATTCAAAATTTTTAAAACAGACAAAATTACTGTTGTTTTCCCTTTTTCGTTATCTGTCATTACCTCATTGTTATGAATCATTATTATTTAGCTTTTTTTTTTTTTTTTACCAAGAAATGCCTTTTAGGACTCGGCAGCTCTTTAAATAATACACCATTCAGGCAGAGTGCAAAGAGTAAACCTCGTTTGTTATCACTTTACTTACGTGAATAAAAATCCACGTATGGATTTTTATTCTTCTTTTCTAAAAGAATAAACTCATTGTCAGAAAGATATGAAAGTTTTATACTCAAACCCCCTCAGGAAATACAAAGTATCCGTGTGTTAAGGCTTAAGTGCTGGAAGAAACTCATGTTAGAATTTTAGTTGAGTGGAGTGAAAAATATCATTGAGAAAGGATTAAAGATAATATTTAATTCTTCCAATATGTCGCGTCAGTTACAGAGACATCTTCAGAGAATACAGTATGAGGCTTGTAACACACACACACACACACACATACACACAATGCCGCAAAAAATAAAGTGAAACACTGAACGAAAGAGTAATCCTAACTAGGTGGGGGCGCCCTCTATGGGCACCTGTTAGTAGCATAGAATATAAACTGGATTCTCGTAGTGTTAATGTTTCCCATATTTTGAGAAGTTTTATGAAACTGTATTTACTTAAATTAGGCTGATTTTTAAGAGCATCAACAGATTCTATAAACAGTCTTTCGTTTCCAAATTTACTGCGATGGAACATGATGGACTTTTATCAATTAATTCTGTGAACTGTATCCAAAACTTGGTCTGCAAGGCCACTATAATCATTACAGCAGATGTACTTCCATACAGATAATAGCTGATCTTCCTGTCTGTTCACAGTGGGCCAACGTACAGGAACTGTATAATACACTTGAAAATGGGAGAGGAGAGAGTTTATCTTTAAATTGTGCAAGTTCTTTAAGCTTTTGGATATATTTTCTGATGTGCCTCGGAAATAGGAGAGGGCGATAACATTACTAAAATATTTTTAAAGGAAAGGTCATCAATTTCGAAGAGGATCGATTATTTTTTGATGCTATGGGAACTGCTAGTCTGTTGGTCGAGTAGTTAGCCTACCCTGAACACAAGGTAGGAGATGAATTTCATAGCGCTGCATGTGACCATCGCCTACTTTATTTGAGGTCTGAAGCCGATTGAAAACTGTCCTTGTTTCGTCTCTAGAGCAAGGTGTCCGGACTATGTACAAATAAATACAAAACAGAAAAAAAACTTTATTCATTAGATAAGAAGGTGTAGTGTATGGGATGAAGTTCTGTTCCAAGACTCATTTAACAAAGGTTCTATTTGTTAGTGTTTCAATGAAACTATGCTGTTGAGAAGAGAGAAGATGCGAATGCTTCTGAATGTATGTAGCTGTGTGAGTGGATTTCCTGTATACTAAAAAAAGGACAGGTCACATTGACGTAACAGTGGAAAGAGTGTAATGTGTCTGGGCCATGAGACCAAATAGAAATCACATTATCTACACATCTTAACCAGATAGAAGGTTTGAGGAGCTGAGTCAATAGCTCAAAATGAAATCCATTCCAGAAATATCTGGAATGGATTTCAAAAGAAAAGAGAACTACGGCATCAAGCGAAAAACATTTCTTTAATCGTAATATGGTGAAATTTAAAGAAATGTTGATGAACAGTGAAGTAATGCTAATGCTCATTAAGATATCAGTATTACTAACAATTACATTCTCACTAGGATTTCTAAAATGGCTTTAGATTTTTGTATGATACGTTATCACTAGACAGACGGGCAATATATTTTGCTGTTTTAATAATTTATAGCAGGCGAATCAATAGCATCTACAATATTTCATGGGTGGAATTAGGACGGTAACTGAAGTGTTTAACTGTTTATTATTATTATTATTATTATTATTATTATTATTATTATTATTTTACTTTTCTGATGTCAGGAGGCCAGGAAGAAACTTTTTGGAGTAAGCTTTTCACTTTCTTGATTTGAGTGTGATAATAATCTAAAGGTCAGTATGTGGAGTAGTCTCTGAGAATGATATCCACTTTCTTATTAATATATTCACTGGCATTAAGGATAAAGGTAGTGCTTCTCTTGTCTGCTCTGCTGATAACTATGCTGTTAACTTTACGTAGTTCCCTGAGGACACTGAGTTAGCAGGATGATAGATTTCTTAAGGGAATGAAGATACCAGGAAGAAAACTTAACGACTTTAAGCCAAATGTTGTTAACTATCTCTGGAGCTAAGTTATGGATACCAAAATTGAAATTAAGTACAGTACAGGTACTTTTTAGGTGCAAAAAGACGGATTGTGGACGAGACCAAGAACGCTAACGGCAGATTTATTAAGAATGACGGCATGTTGATGACCTTTTTGACGACATGTTGCTGTATGAGAAAGTTGAACGTGAGGCATGGGTTTGAAATCCGAAAGCCTCTTCTACATTTTCTTATGTTTATTTTTTATTTTAAAGAATTATTTTTAAGCAGGGGCTTCTTAAATATTAAAGAGAATAGAACGAGGTTCAGGGTTGAAAATATCTGAGAGCACAGACTGTAATGAGCTTATGACTGTGTTGGTAGTAGCGAACTGTTCACGTACTTACACTTTATTGCATTTAAAATGTTTTTTTTTTCCTCTTGATATTAAAATTCTCTTTTCCTTTGCCATCCATTCCAGATATTTCTCCTGGAAGCATAAAATTTTGCCAATTTTCTTATGGAAGATTTTGAAAAATAAACTCTTGACTCAACCCCTTTCTATCTGGTCAAGATATCTGAATGATGTCTGTTTTATTTGGACTCATGGCCAAGACACATTACACTCTTTCCTATGTCAATTAATAGTCTTCACTCTAGAATCCAATTTACTATTAGAAAGAAAGCTAATAACAGTCTAGCCTTTCTAGATATTTTAGTTGCGCCTACCAAACGACAACCAGTCCGCTTCGGTATACAGGAAACCCACTCACACAGGTAAATACATTCATAAAATTTCCCCCCTTCTCAGCAATATGGTATCATTCAAATGCTAACTAATATAGCCTATAACCTTTGTTCCAGTGAGGACTCCTTCGCGGCAGAACTCAAATAATATACACCGCATTTTTTTTTATCTAAGGGCCTCAGTTTCCTCAGTATAAAAAATAATTAATCTCCTTCTCTAATCCACGACCTTCTCTTCAGAAAGATTTCAGTGATGCTTTCATCATCTCTTATGTTTCAGGCACATCAGAAAATATAGCCAGAATCTTAAAGAAATGCAGCCTTTGCACAAGTTACAAGTCCCAGTTAAAACCGACCACACTTATCCGCTCTATTAAAGACAAACTCCCTCCTCTCCACCTCTAAGTTTCAGGTGAATACAGAGTATAGAGTTCCTTGTTCTTGCAAATTGGTACTTCAAGAACACAGGAAGATCAGCTACTATCCGCATGCTAGAACATATACACGACATCTACATTCTTGAGTATTGTCAATCAGGACTTTGCAGACCATTCTTTGGAAACGGCCCATAGAATCAACTGGAAAAAGACCACAATGCTCCATCGCTGTAAATTTAGAAGGGAAAGATTGCGTTTAGAATCTTTATTTGAAAGTTACTAATTTTCAAAAGTATTGGTTATGAATTCTGTTTTTTTTTTTTTTTGGTTTTTTGATGTATCTCGAATGTTAATTTGTGAGTTAAGGGAGTCTACACGTTAGCACGGTTTTGCTAATATAAGTACTTTCTCTTCATTTCTACATAAAGCATTAACATGAGAAACAAGTCAGTGAATATTTCACCACAAAGTTGAGTAATGAAACTACATAGATCATAAAGGAATTATTAATTTCATAATTTTTAATGATATGCTACATATTAAAAAATGTAGGTATACAAAAAATTATAGGTGTATTATAAAAATATTAAAAAATAAAATTATTATTAAAATACTATTTTATAATCAAATACTGTTGTTACCAAAATTATAGAGAACAACTTTTAACTGAAACTTATAGCCATTAACTGGGAAGGAAGATTGTTGCCGTGATGGATCTGGCATACATTACTATAGAGAAAAAGTTTAATATCGTTAAAGCCTCCTTTCTCTGTGGTGAACAGTTTTTCAACAGTACAAAAATCATTCCTCTCTCTCTTTCCAGATTTTGTTATTATATCATTGTCAGAATTCTATCTTCTTTCCAGAATTCTATCTTCTTTCCATCTTATCCTTTCCAATAAAGGATAAGATAATTATCCTATTTCCATAATAGAATAGAATAATTATCCCAAGAATTAAAGCAAACCGAAAAATGTTTAACTAAACAAGTACAATATAATAATTCTTTCATAAGTAATGTCGAAATGAAGTTATTACAGACCACAGTTGCAATTTTGCAGGGTTTTTCACATATATATTTTAAAATGCTTATAAAACTTTAAATTATATTAAACTACATTATGAAAATTAGACGCTGTTTGCAAGAAAGTTGAAAATTTTCATGGAAACAATTATTAAAAATGTGACACCAATTCATAAATCTCATAAATATAAACTCTGTTGTGAGACCTGACCAGTATAATAAATGCTCCAAGTGGAGATTGGAAGTCAATCCCCTGAAAAGCTCAGCGGTTCTCTTCTCAAAAAGGCCAATGTCTCCTGCAGGAGATGTATTACCATTCAATACTAAAATTCCCTGGCAGAAAGAAACAAATTACCTGGGTGTGATTCTCGACAAAAAGTTATCTTTCAACCAATATATCAAGTCTGCATGTGCAAAAGCATCGAAAGCCATAGCTCAGATCTACCCGATAATTAATAGAAATAGCAAACTCAGCAACAGAATCAAATTGCAGCTATACCAGATGACGATTCGTCCTATAATCACCTATGCCTCTCCAGCCTGGAGCCACACCTCTAATACTAACATTATTAAGATACAGCGAGTGCAGAACAAGTGCTTGAGAATGATTTTGAACGCCCCATGGTATGTTAGAAACAGTCAACTCCACAGAGACACAAATATTCCCTATATTCTCTCTTGTCTACAATCCTTAGCTTCCAAATTTTTTCTAAAGACGTCCACGCATCCCAACGATTTGGTTCACCAAGCTGCAGCATACGAGCCAACGGACAAAAACTATATTTAAATATAGAAGACCAAAAACTATATTAGCCTCCTATAGCGATACATAATCTCCATGCCCATTCAGGGCGAGCAAACTGCTCGTAAATTTTACCCTCACTGTAACCACGACATTATAGCGGGGAATATGAAAAGCATTTTGCTTCACCCTTAAAGAATAAATGTCAATTGTCAATTGTCAATATAATAAATGCAATTTTAAGATTTCACTATTTTCCTTCCACCTGGAAACGTGATGACGTAATTACTAAACATAAGCCAGGCAAAGACCCACACCTACCGCAAAATTATCGTCCAATCAGTCTTATCTCAAATCTGGGTAAGGTTGCAGAGAAGGTCATCCTCTTACGACTCCAAACCTCAGTAAATGAACATCCTTCCTAAAGAACAGTTTGGTTTTCGGCAACACCATAGTACTACCAGCAAATACAGAGAAATTGTGGAATACATCACCACCAGCTGCAACTGATGCGAGTGTACAGGAGATGTTTTCCTAGACTTATCCAAAGCATTTGACAAAATCTGGCATTTTGGACTCCTGCATAAACTTATCTGAGCCGGTATCTCACTAAAATGGTTCACTTAATCCATTCATATCTTCAGAATAGATCAATGCAAGTAAAAATCAGCGGTTCTACATCCTTCCAGAGCCACATCTTTGCTGGAGTGCCGCAGGGATCTCTACTGGCTCCATTGCTGTTCTCTATATATGTCAGACATCCCACACAATCCGATAACTTCCATTTTGGCCCTGTATGCAGACAATACAGCAATACGAAACAGATCTCTCAAACCCCATTTCATTACCAGAAAGCTTCAAGAAAACATTCTAAAGCTGAAGGGTTTGTTCTCTAAGTGGAGATTGGAAGTCAACCCCCAGAAAAGCTCAGCTGTTCTTTTCTCAAAAAGGTCAATGTCTCCCCTGGCAGACAGAAACAAATTACCTGGGTGTGATTCTCGACAAAAAGCTATCTTTCAATCAGCACACTAAGTCTGCGTGCAGAAAGGCATCTAATACCATTGCTCAGATCTATCCGCTAATTAATAGAAATAGCAAGCTCAGCAACAGAATCAAATTGCAACTATATCAGATGATAATTCGTCCTATAATCACCTATGCCTCTCCGGCCTGGAGCCACACCTCTAATGCTAACATTATCAAAATACAGCGAGTGCAGAACAAGTGCTTGAGAATGATTCTGAACACCCCGTGGTATTTTAGAAACAATCAACTTCATAGAGACAGAAATATTCCCTATATTTTCTCTTTTCTGCAATCCCTAGCATCCAAGTTTTTCCTAAAAAAGTCCACACATCCCAACGATTTGGTTCAACAAGCTGCAGCATATGATCCAACGGACATATTCAAATATATAAGACCAAAAGCTATATTAGCCTCCTTTAGCGATGCATAATCTCCATGCCCATTCAGGGAGAGCAAACTGCTCATAAATTTTACCGTCACTGTAACCACAACAGATAGCGGGGAATATGAAAAGCATCTTGCTTCACCCCTAAAGTCATAAATGTCAAATGTCAATTTTTCCCACTAGCAAAGTAATAAATATTGCTTTTAACCAAAACGCTCTATGTTGTTAGAACACGAAATACTAAAAAGCACACAAAAATCACTTCAATAATCACTTACCATTATAAGTAAGTTTGGGAATTATATGCAATAATAAGCTAAAGAAACATCAGAAAAGATTTTGAAACCTGTTTGAAACTTGGAATATTTTTGAATGACAAAATAGGGATGGTAGAGTAAGTGAATGATGCAGTTTCTCTTCTTTGTTTTCATTTTTATGTATGCATAGCGAACGCCTCTGTGACCCAGTGGTGTTGTCTTCACATAGAAATCTGCAGTACCTTTTAACACGTATCATTAGATGCTAATGATATGAAGTGTGCCTCGTTTAACTCATTTTGTCGACATCAATAGCAGTGCATTGTTCAACTACTCGACGCCGTCTCCTTGTCATTCATTCCGAAGAACTCTCTCTCTCTCTTTGAAATATGAGCTTAAAACTCTTTCTTCGTGATCCTTATAAATCACTTTCCAGATGCAATAGCTATTTCTTCTTTTTTACAAAGGCTTAAGTTTCTTTTTACAGTGTCTTTTGCATGAGTTAATGGCGTTTTATTTTTCGGAAAAGAACAACACCATTACTAGTACCTTGAGTCATAAATATCGCATCTAAGTGGGAGTTACAAACACTTTTCTCTGTGACATCTCTCATGTTCGCTGAATGTGTTATTATTAACAAAGCAAACAACTCTACGCTAGCGCTACGCTAGAATAGATTGCAAACGCATCGGCGTTATTAACTATATTGGTAAGTTGTTTTAAACTGGAAGGTGATCACTTTGTAACAAAAGTTAATATGAAGAGTGATTTTTTTTTTGTCAGTTGAAAATGCTTCTGAAACTGAATATGAGAAAACATTCTTAATATTCTGTAATACGACATCTCATCTTCATAATTCTATTTAAAGTTGTAAAATAATACAAAGTAAAATAATATCACATCGTCAACACTGTTAATTTTTATCTTTAAAAAAATTATAAAAACGATATAGAAGAATCACTTATTTCTTGATGTATAACTAAAAATGTGCTTATTATTTTTTTATTTAACAGCAAAGAAAGAATTGATTCTTATGTTGAAAATGAACAGAACACCTTCCCACAAAAATCGAAGTTACTGTCGAACACACGTGGTAGTACTTACCATATAATTATTCATTAGTTCGTAAAACTCATTGCTGATGTAGGTGTAACAGCAGTATGATTAACACTTTTCCTACATCATCAAAATGCTGTTAGTTTTCAATCCTAATTCAAAGTCGTATCGTAACCGTTAGCGTTTGACCTGCAACATCTGATACAGTTATCTTAACATTCATAACTCCATTGAACAGTGTTTGATTGAATATTATGTTTTCCAAAATTTATTCTAAATTCTATTAGACGAGTTTTGAGATATTAATATTACTTTACATTTATTGTTCCTATTGAAAATATATTTCAATAATATATTATTGAAAATATATTAGGACTACGTTAACTAGAACAAGAAACATTACTGTTGCATAGGGTCTTAACGCATTTTAGACTCCCCGTTGTCTGAGAAATTTCTTCATTGTTACGTAGGAAACAACGATGGAAAAAATTTATGAGCATTTAACTCCCCCTAACATCGAAGTTATATGGGATTGAAAGAGAAGTTATATGGGATATTGGTGTCTGCTGAATCTGAACATTTCTGACGAATCGTGTAGCATTTAGTATCATTCGCGAACATTTGTTTTACACTTATTGCAATTCAAGTATATTAACTTTGGGGATATAACTCCAAGCTGGAGAGGCATATGTAATGATAGGACGAATTGGCATCTCATAGAGTAGCAGTTTGTTCCGTCTGTTTAATTTTCTGTGTCTATTAATCAAGGGGTAGAGTTGAGCAATAGCTTTAGATACTTTTGCCCAGTGTTCGTAACGTGGTAGTTGAAGCACAATCTTCAGTCTAGTAGTATTAAGAGGTATTTTGGCTCATGAAATTTTGGTATCAAATAGAACGATGTACCCATTTGGGAGATGCTAATCTTCTAGTGAAGAGTATGGCTACACTTTTTTGAGGGTTTACTTGCAGTTTCCAGTCTGAGAACCATTTTTCTAGCTTAAACCGCGCTACTCGCCAAGACATCTATACACGTCAAGGTTATCATGGATGCGAAGTGCATATTAAAATTGTAATACCATTCATATTATATTGAAATATATGTTGGATACGAAGCGTATGACGATGCGTATTTGATCCATAATGGCAGTGAAGGTGGTTAAAATGCTATCTTCAAGTTTTTTTGGTTAAATTTTCCGATTCTGTTTTCAATCTACATGGCGTATGCGGGTTATCTGCCATGTAGATTGAAAACAGAATCGGGGCCAGTAAGGATCCTTGTGGTACTCCAGCCAAAATTCGACGTTAAGTTGATACTGTTCCATTTATCTTGACCTGCATCTTTCTGTTTATGAGATACAGTTTGATTAATTGTATAATCTTCAATGGCATGTTACAAACGTGTCGGGATAGTTCATCACCGACAATTCATCCTGGAAAATTGATCGCCGACAATTCATCGCGGAGACTATTCATCGCTGGAAATTTAATCGTGAGGAAAATTCATTGCACATAAATTCATCGCGGATATATGTGAATAAAAACATTTTCCCATATAAGAAAAATGTTGAAGACTATTTCTTTTAAAAAATATTTTTCAAAAATTTTATTCTGATATTGCTTTTGTATGATGACACTGTTTTTTAAAACATTCATTTTATCAATATCATATCATTTAATGATTTATATTTATCAGGAAATAATATAAATGAGAAAATATGCAAACTTTTCTCATTTGTAATAATCACAATTTAATTTGAGTATTGTACCAGATAACTTTTAAAATATTAAAAATTATCTGGTACAATTACTTGGGAAAAATAAAGTAAATTCAAGCAAAAAGAAGGTGAACACATGTTACCTAGCAGTATTTGTTTGTGTGAACTATCAAAGACGAAATACAATTTTAATTCTATTATTATGTTTCGAAAGATACTGTAGGGAAAGTACCGCTACTTCAAAATTGCCGCATAATATCAAAATTAGCAGAAAATATGTACATAACAGTTGTCTTCAAAATAGCCGTTCATTTCAATATGTAATGAGCGATTCCAGGAAACCAAGAAAGTTGAAGTGCAAAGAACTACAGATTGCCTTATACATATTATACATTATGTGATATGATTCAAGATTTTCGTACGATTATCTATAAAATATCGTAAAATAGCGAACCATTACGCAATCTGTGAAGTAACCTTCGGCTAAGATTATGAATAAAGAAAACAATTTGTAACAGATGGCGGGTGTATTTGTTTTAAGATTCGGATTTTTATGAATTTATAAAATAAATGTTTGAAAAATATAATTATCTTCAATCCAGTTCTGGAAAAATCAAATGTATTAGGGATTAAGATAATTAGCAAAAAAAAAAAAATGATAGCGGCATTGTTCTCCAGAGTGATACAATCTTAAGTGAAGAAATGTGAAAGGATCTCTTATTTGAACTGACATTAAAAATTATAATTATACGACAAAACAAGTAGCAAAAATAAATGTAACTTGTAGGTAATAATTTTTTATATTAAGTGTTACTGGTTAAATGTTCTCGTCAGCGTGAAGGATTATCCCACCTTCTAATGGATATGACAGTCAAATCCACTTGATATCCATTTTTTTTCAACAGGTGTGACTCGTATCCAGGATTTGCTGGACCTATATGTATGTCCGGGCCAATTGGGATATTAACCCTGCGAAAGTAGCGGTCGAAAAAATTACAGTTTAGGTCGCGTATATCCGAGAGACACATTCATTACTAGTATGTGCTGAAATGAGATAAAACTTAAAAAAAAAAACGCTGCAAATATAATACATGATGGTTTATTTATTTTCAAGTTACAATCCAAAATTATTGAAAAAAAAAAAAACTAAAACAAAACTATACCGACATCGGAGTTCGCGGTATCTCTCAGATACAATTTACTGTCAAATATCACTTTCACTTTGCATTGGACTCTATCATTCTTATCATCGGACTAGAGTAGCATTGGCTAAATCTCTTCAACATCTGAGATTATCCTGTCGACATTTTTTCCTAGCCATTTTCAGCGTCAAATAAATAAATAAATAAATAAAAAACTAAACCAATACTGTATCCCCAGATCACGAAAGTAATCCTCATCGGCATGAAGAAAAACTCCTGGCCCTGATGGCATTTCTCCAATTGTCCTGAAGGTCTGTGAAGTAGAACTGACTCCTGTCCTATGCCGTCTGTACATACCCTCTCAATCCACTGGTGTATATATCACAAAGCCTGGAAATTGGCCTATATTCAACCCATTCCTAAACAGAATGACAAATCACTGCCATCTAACTACTGCCCTATCTCACTCACTTCAATCCTATCTAAAGTGATGGAGGAAAACCATCAATTCTCAACTCCTAGTCTACCTTGAAGGTACCCAGCTATTAACTGACCAACAGTATGGATTCCCTCGATGATGATCAATAGGTGACAGGCTTTCATATATTATCCATCTCTGGATATATGCTATGGAAAAATTTGGTGAATCCTACGTAGTTGCACTTGATATCTCTAAAGCCTTTGACCGGGTCTGGCACAAAGGCTTACTAAGCAAACTTTTATCATTTGGACTGTTTCAGGACTTCTGCAGATGGATTACAAGCTTCCCGTCTGGACACACACACACACACACACACACACACACACACACACACACACACACACACACACACACACACACACACACACACACACACACACACACACACACACACACACACACACACACACACACAATGTGTATGATGGTAAATGGATTCCCGATCCTCCCACCATCCAACTAATGCCGGGGTCCCAAAAGGTTCAGTTCTCTCACCGACCCTCATCCTTCTGTATATCAATGCCCTACTTCAGTTGACCTCCAACACAATACACAGTTTTGCAGATGACAGCACATTGCACTCCTCCCCTTCATTTGATAAACCTTACCCTACACAACTCACTTTAACCCACAGAACATCAACCACAACTTCCCTTAATTCGACCTCCAAGACATCCTCCAATGAAGGCTCAGATAACCTCGTCAACTTCAGCGCTAGTAAAACTCAATTCTGTCTTATTTCCCACAAAAAAGAATCATTTCCCCCCAGTATTATTTTTGATAACACACAAATTCCCAGACAAGAAGAAATTTATCTTCTCGGAATTCCTTGACATCAGTCTCTCCTGGCATAAACACATCACAACCATTGCATCCTCAGCTTCCAGAAAACTAGGCTTTCTCTTTTGCTCAACACGTTACTTCATCTCAAAACAACTGTTAACCTCTGCACAAATCACAAATCCATCCAGCTATCAAATACTGTTCTCCCATTTGGAGTGGGGCCTCCAAACGCTCCTTCAAAATGCTTGACTCATTACAGAGGAGAGCAATTAGAGCGATAAATGATCCATCTCTTACCAACTCACTCCCCCCACTTTCACACAGACGTTTAGTCTCTGCAATTTGTATATTCTATAAATATTCCATAGAAAATGTTCATCTGAAACAGCATCAATAACTCCCCCACTCTGTACTAAGCCCGTTGGAACACATACAGCCACCACCCAACATTCTTTTACAGTACAACTTGAAACCCACAAAACAAGTTTCTTTTGTTCATCCTTTATCCCTGCTACTGCTATACTGTGGAACAGTCTTCCCTCTGATCTATTTTCCAAGGAATACAATATAGAGGTTTTAAAATTGAATGTCACAAGTTTCTCCTCTTCCATCCAACTACCCATATATGGTAATAAAATACTATAGGTTGAACAGCCAACTTCTCATATATGGGCCCAACGTAAAAACAAATACTGATATTGGAGTTCGCAGTATCTCTCAGATACAATTTACTATCAAATATCACACACCTCTACATAACACGTGTTAAACAAAATCGGACTTCAATTTTTTAGCGAAAGAACGCTTTCAGCAAACTTTTACTGCGATGATTTTCCCTCCGCTGAATTTTCCCTGTGTTTAATTTTCCTGTCGCAATTTTCAAACGCGATGAATTTTCCTTGCATAAATTTTCCTTTGGATGAATTTCTTTGAGATCAATTTTCCCACGATGAATTGTCAATGCTGCGAAGAATGGTCCATGAAAGTTAGAAATAATAAGTTTATACAGCAGCCCATAGTGCCAAATTTTGTCAAAGGCCTTTGCGATGTCAAGGAATACAGAACCAGTGTGTTGTCTTGGATGGTGCTATGATTTTGACAAAAGCCAAATTGTTCTTGTAGAATGATAGTAGTATACCTGTCGCTATGAATAAGATCAACATCAAGGATTTGTGACGTCATTGGCTAATAAGATCAGTGGGTGATTGTGTGATTAGATAAGTGACGTCATGAGTATGGAATTCTTGGAATTTCCCTGAGAGAAATCCGTAACTGACGTCACATTGTGTCTTTGGTTCAAGTGTAGAATTTTTTTTATTGGTTTTAGTATGGAATTCTGGGATCTTGTCTTTTGACCTCAGTTGTCGATGCCATCAAGTTTTATTCACATGTAGCATAGTGGGTAATCGTTTTAGTACGGAATTCGGTGAAGTTTAGAGTATGGAATGTTTGGAATTTTCCTCGAAGGACCATCCGTCATTGACATCACGTTGTGGCTTTGGTTCTTGCATGGAATTATGGGTAATGGTCACAGCCTGGAATTATGGGATGTGACGGTATTTGTCAATGACGTGAGATGAGCTTTTTGTTTAAGTGTGGCATTATGGGTAATGATTAGGGACTGGAATTCTGGGAGGATATTTGGTCAAGTGTTGGGATCATTGGTTCTAGTGTGGAACTATGGGAAAATATTTGTCAATAGATTGCAGTAGACATTTTCTAAAATAATTAACTACTGGATATGAGTAGTGTCCCCTCACCCCCGTCAAACACACACACACACGCACACATTTTTTTCTTTCGTGTTCACATTTTCTAAAATAATTAATTACTGGCTATCAGTGGTGCACTCTCACCCCCTCAAAGACACTTTTTTCTCATATACGTAACTCATCCGAATATTTTGATTTGTCTAAAATTTTAAGAACTTAAAAGTTCATTACTTTTTTCTAATTAAATATTAACTTTATTACAAATTCTAAGCAGAACAACTGAGCAAAAAATAAAAATAAAATAAAATAAAATAAATTGTGTGTGAATTCACTGCTGTGACTTCAAATAATATGTGGTCTTACATAAATTTGGTGAATATATTTTTTTCCTTTCATATTGACATTTTCTAAAATGATTTATTACTGGATATCAGTGGTGTCACCTGCACCTCCCCTCAAACACACACTTTTTTTTCGTGTTCACATTTTCTAAATTAATTAATTACTGGTTATCAGTGGAATCCCCTTCTCTCCTCACACACACACACACACACACACACACACACACACACACACACACACACACACACACACACACACACACACACACACACACACACACACACACACACACACACACACACACACACACACACACACACACACACACAAATGTTTTTTCTTTCATTATTGTTCACATTTTTTAAAATAATTAATTACTGGAAACACAGTTTTACTGCTTCTATGTCATGTTTAAGATCTTAAAAACTTCATTACTTTTCTAATTAAATGTTAACTTTATTAGAAATTCTAAACAGAAGAATTTCTTCTGCTTAGAATTTTATTAAATATAGAGAACGCGTCAACAACACCTAAATTTGTTCATTTAAAGTTTACAAATAAACATTTATTTGACTTTAATATTATTTACAAGTATACTCACAATGAAAATTTCAAACATGAAATTACCTAGAAATATTTCACAAGATTTGTCTCCTGCTATTTTCCCGAAGAAAGAAAAATTTCAAAAGGTTTTGGGTTTGCTCATTTTTTTTTACTTAATGGGATACACAAAACAGTACAGTACAGCACAACACACACAAGACGATCTGTAGTCTGAAAGAAGGAATTGAAGTAACTAAACTGAAAATGCATTTGATTGTTGTTTGTTATAGGTTTCTGTCCATTTCCTTAATATTGCAACATTCGTACTGTGGCTCATTGCAATGTTTTCCCATGGATGTGGATGTTGTCTCCTTAGTGACGTCATCTGGGCAGAGTTTATTCATTTGTCTGTCCATAGCAATTAAGATCTTAAAAAGGTCATTACTTTTTTCTAATTAAATCTTAAGTTTATTACAATTCTAACCAGAATAACCCAGCAAAAAATGTGTGTGTGTGTGTGTGTGTGTGTGAATTCACTGTGACTTCAAAATTAAACGTGTTTTTTTTTTCCTTTAGAACTGCCGTATTTATCTTTTGAATTAGTAAGTTGGCTAAAAGAAAATGGGACAAACAAGGATAGAAGTAAAGTAAAGTCACCGCTATCCTCTTCTATTAATTTCATACTGTAGTGTGCCAGATGGCACTACGTCTTCGTATTTTTCACTCGTAAATTTTTTTCCGCATTCATAACTAAATAGAAATTAAAACTTTAAACTTAACAAGTGTCTGAAAGGTTTTTGAAAGGTGTCTTGAAAACAATATACGACATCAATTTTGACCATAAAAAATTGTAAAGAAAAATAAAATGTTTACTTTCAAATAAATATTTATCCACTTTAATTGTACCTGAAGTAGAGATATAGAATTAACAAATTCTGAGGATATCAACATCTGGCCACTGAAGGTCAAAATCCCAACTTCATGGTATTCATGAAAACTGCTCGGTAGCATTGAGTCTGCTTTCCCACATTTCTTAATAAGAAATTCATTTCTCATAAAAATTCAAAATATGCTTTTCAAAATCTACTTTTTATGTCTCCTTCATTGATATACAGCAACTGCTTTTGCTTGCAAAACTGTGAGGATGAACTTGTTATCCCTTCTGGCTATTAATTTTACTTTCAATTCTTTGAGCTTCAAAGCTATTTCTGTAGCAAAATTTTTATTTTTTTTTCAAAATATCGTATGTTTCTTTAGCATTAGTAAGTTTTAACTAAACAAAATGAAACAAACAAGGGTTTGGACACTGCATTAGCGTTTTTTTATTAGAAACTTCTTTTGCCAGCACAAATATCACACTTATCTTGATCTTGTTCAAAGTGACAGGTATGATACTAATGATGTTTAGATTGTCAACTGATTGTTGAAGTCTGGAGAGGGTGATGTTTTCAGCGATGTTTCCTAGATTTCAAAGCAAGGTAATGCGCCGATAATTGTGGGGTAGATGTGGATGTTTCCTGGCTTGTAATGTGGGAAAATATCAGCAATTTTCCAAGAGAGAGGAAAATACCTCATTCTGAATATTGCAATTATGGTGTTAGCGAGTTGTACAAATCTTTGCAGGGTAATAATTTGATAACTTTGTTTGTGATGCAATCAGGACCTGGAGCTTTGTAATTCGTGAGGTACTTGAAGATGCCAATTATTTCCACTGGTGAAGTAGGAGTGATCAGGGCTGGAATTACTCTCAGATTGTTTTAGTGTGCGTCTATCATGGTGATAAAATATACATATGATTGATGTTTAAGTTTTCGTATATAGGACTGCACTGCTTTTTCAAATTCCTTGCTACTCATATAGTCTCTGCCTTTTCAGAATTCGTGTGTACTAGACCCTGATCTAATTGGAGAGGGTGGGGAAGATTTACGCTTGTTTCTGAGATTTTTTAAGATTTACCAAATGGAGTGATCTGTAGGAGTAACAGATGATAACTTATTTTCCCATTGCTGATTTCTGTGACGTTTACGAGCTTCTCTGACTGATCTATTTTTATTCATGAATAAATCTAATTTTATTCATGATATCTTCTGGAAGACGATTGGGCTTGAAGGCAGTTGTAGTTTAGGCGACTGCTGCTAGTGCGTTATTGATTCGATTGGTGAGGTTTTCAATTGCTATGTCAATTTATTCCTTTAACCTTTTGGCCAATATATTCAGGGAGTACGTTAGATAATTTTTCGAAAGCTATGAAAGAGTGGATTTCTTTTATTTCCTAAATTTTTCTTGATTTCCTAAATGAAGTAAAATGGGGTTTTGATCTGACGATAATTCATTTAATGATTGAAGGCTGTACTGATATTTAATATTCTGTAGAAATGCAATATCTAGAATGTCAGGTGTGCTAGTAGAACTGTGATGAGTTGGCTTGGTGAGTTCTGCCACAACAGCGTAATTAGTTCCTGTGTAACTGAAAATGATGCGGCTATTTTTGTTGGCAGTTCTGCTATTCCAAGCTGGATGTGTGGAATTCGATGATGATGGACTCCCCTATGCCAAGAATGGCATAAGGGAGTCCATCATCATCTAATTCCATCTAAATCAGCAAATAGTAAAGTTCTTGTATGTGAGTTGTAGGCAGCATAGATTTTAAACTTACCAGCTGTGTTGGTGTATACTTCGATGCTTGTAATCTCTACTTTCTGGTTGGTTATTGAATTGCGCTTGATGTATTTTTTGATAAAAATGGCAATACCACCGCCTCTCTAATCTAGTCTGTCATTTCTGTGGAATAGATATCCTCTCAATTTCGGATTATCTGCAGGTCTTAGGTGGGCTTCATTTATTAATACTATGTCTGGATTGTATCTTTGTGAAACGTCCTGGAGTTTTAAAATCCTGCTAGTTAGGCCTTTAGCATTCCAAGCAGCAATTTGGAGTGAGTTTGGGAGACGTTTATTTCTGATCATAAGTGAGTGCTGTTAGGATAGAATTTGTTTCTTGAAGAAATATTTTTGTAGAGGTTAGTGATGGGTTTCATTTATCTTGAAGCATGGTGACAAGAGAAGCTGTAATTATTGCAGTCAGGTTAGAATGTTCTTGGTCCTGGGGCGTTGCCTTCATCGCCTCAGCATAAGTCCTGCCCTAGCGATTGGTTATACACTCTTAACCTCTACCAGAGCTTGTGATGATTCTGCTTTCTTTTGTTGAGCGTCGTGAAGTTGGGGAAGCTCTGCATCCGTTCTGTATGCGAGGTTGAGAGGGGAGACTGACTATTTCTTACTGTTATCCCGGTCTTCAGATAGTAGATACACCCCTATAATTGACCTTGTGAGAGCCACTACAGTTGGAACATTTGGCCCATGGTGGTTTCAGGTTTCGTGCAGCTGTTAGTGGGGTGGTTTTCATAAGTACCTTTAATCAGCTCTGCATAATTTACGAGCATAACCATATTTTTGGCATATCTGGCATTGGCTTTATGAAGCTCTTTTCCTCAACGATTTAGGAATGATCTTGAGCCCACAGATCGATGTTAGATATATATTTTTGAAGTAGTTTTCAATATCCACCAGAACTTGTGGCAACAGGCTCTTGTCAGCTCTTAACATTCTGCTGACCTTAACCGGTGGTAGTCCATTGTAGCAATATCCGACGCTATCTCTTCAGTGTTCTTGTCTTCTGTCACTCCTCGGAGCACCACCTTTAAATTTCTCCCAGAGCAGAGAGAGAGAGAGAATGTGTGGTATTAGATATCCAGGGCGTGAATTCTTTAGTTAGGTGACGAAAATCACCCACTGGAGTGGATTGAGTTTTAATGCCTTCATCAGTATTCTTCGCCCATGAGTATGTTATCTTTTTTTCTCTCATACGAGTAATTGCTACCAGAGTCGTCCATTTGTTCTTCTCCCGCAGGACAATCGGAGGCACCTTCTTTTTTGGCAGAGGTAGAGGAGTCAGTACCGTGGATGTCCTACTCCATACCGTCTCCCCTGCACATCTCCAATGTTTTGGACTTCTTGAGCACATGCAGTTCTTTAGAATCAGTGGGTGGAGGAACCACGAAGTCTAGTTTATCTTCCCCTGGTCTTATATCCTCCCCTTCCGTGTCATTTCCTGTCATGGAATATAGGTTAAAAAATCCTCGCCATTCCTTCTGAAACTTCAACAATTTTTGAGCAGTTAAAGAGCTAGTTTTTTAATCTAAGTTCTGAATAAGGTAATTTCGATTAATGCTACTCATTTTTAATTAGCTTACTTGAGTATCCGCTACTTTTTCTTCTTCAGATAGTATTAAATACAATGTCTCCGATGTATCAAAGATTATACAAACTTAAGAACTAAGAATTACATCACTCACTCTTCCTTCTAAAAGACCCATCTTTTTCCTCTAGACCACGTTAAGCTTATGCAAAGGATCACCTTCAAGATATGAAATTGGCGTATATAATATTTTTTGAATATTATGAAAATATTTTAAACACTTAAGTATTAAAGTATAATATATAAGAAAATATATATTCCAGTGATATTTATAATAAAATGAATCAATCAAAATACATAAGTAAATTTTGTAAAAGTAGAATGCAGATTATGTGATTTTAGTCTCAATCTAATTAGTTATATAGACGTAGTGGTAATGGACTTCTAGTAGCACTTCATATTCGGACAAGAAGATAAGAACATAGCATAACTTGAAAAATTTCTTTACTTTGCAGTCTTCCTATAAGAAATGCGACCTACTTCTCCACTGATGAATTCAAGGAGTTATTCGTGGTCATATTAGTAACTTTCGAATTCCTGAAATGGCCAAGAAGACGTCTATCATAGCTTGGATAAAGGGAAGTGAACGAAAGAATTAAAATCGCAGTCATTGATTAAGACGGAAGCATCCAAATGGCGATAGTTTCATTTTGACATCGTGGCTCTAATATATCAGATTTAGGCCACATTCTTCATACATTGACTATGTTCCATATCTACCAAGTTGCCATAGAAATGTTTGGAATGCAATGAAATACCAAGGATAACTAATGTTGTTACTATGGCATCAACTATACTGACTGACTCATGCGGAGAGCTAGGTGAAACTCAGGGTTTGCTCTTATTTTTACATTATTATATATTAAATGAAAGGACAATTTATTCTGTATTAAAGATGTTTTTATTTTCTTATTACAGCAAAGAAGACAAGCCTGTTTGTACATCCACACCGATCTATCGGCATTTAGATTTCAGTAAATATATCGTCGAAGGTTTGCCTACGAACTTATGTTATGACGTTCTTAGGCAAACTTTGTTTTGTGTGTGTGTACGTCAAGTACCCACAAATTTATCCAGGAAACGTTATCTCCATGGCTACATCAACAAATAAAAACGTATGTATCTCTCACTTCGTTATTTTGTCATTTATTTTACACACACACACACACACACACACACACACACACACACACACACACACACACACACACACACACACACACACACACACACACACACACACACACACACACACACACACACACACACACACACACACACACACACACAAATTTTGTTAAATTATGAAAAGATGTATCTTTTCATAATTTAACAAACGTCAGATAGCATAAAGAACCCTCTAGCCTGTTCACATATTCAATTTTAAGCATCAATAACGAAGAAAGAAAAACGCGACACAAGGATAGAGTCATGAAAAGATAAAGAAATAAAAGAAATGAAAGATAAAGATAAAGACAAATAAAACACTCCCGGATGAGCTTCTTTAGTGACATAATGTTTGATGAGCTCTGGATGATCTTTTATTTGTTTGTTTGTTTGGATAAGAACGCTTTTTTCCCTTTCTTGTTGAAGAATGAGATAAACTAATACATGAAGAAATCTATGTTTACGTACTCTATTGCATAAATAATGCGGAGAAATGTGCTTTTCATATGATGGTTTTCATATGAACGAACATTGATATGAATATATCAATGTTCGTTCTCAAACTGATGGATTTTGTAATAGTGAGTGCGCTCGCGTATACACACGCACACCCACACAGACTCTTGTAAAATCCTTAGCTATAACAAGCAGTCATTATTATCTCTTGAAATATGTCACCTGAGTTTCTCGTATAGCCCACAAGTGAAAGAGGTTGATTCATTTCTTTAAGAATGAAGGCTTCCTACGTAGTAGAGTAAGCTTAGTTAATTAAGAGAAAGTTTACTTAAATTAAATTTTAAATTTGTGCCAATATTTTTGTGTAAATATATTGACTTACATCTTATTATTATCATCTAAATAATCTTTATTTGAGGGGAGATGCTGAATTTCGTTAGTGAAGCCCAGTGTGTTTAGATCATTCGGTCAATTCAACAGAATGCAAATCAAAACTGCACTACTCCTGATATTGAAAGAGGGATCCATCATATTTGTGGTGTACGTTGGACTCAGAACTCGGAAATTTTGAAAGTAGTGGTGAGGATCTTATGTAAGGTCCGCTCGCCTATTTCATTCTTGACCAAGAAGTCCTAATGTTAACAGTGGAAGCATACCACAGAATCTCTTGTAGGCATGACAACATTATCGCACCTATCTTAGTCGTCAAACGGGCGACACATTTTGGTTATGCAGAGATTTCTTTCTTTATGTTGATTTTCTCACTGCGTGTATTTTATAATCGCTCTGTCTTTGGTAAAAGTCATAACTTTGGTAAAACTTTGGTGAAAGTCATAAAAATAAAAACAGTACAGCAGTTCGCAATAATGAACTTTTATAAAAATCTAGCAATTTAACTTTTCTGAAGTACCTACGCCTTTTGACAAAACTATTACACTTATAAAACATGATATGAAAGATTTTAAGAAAAGGTGTTCTTTGTTTAATTAATTAATCTTTTGAAGTAAGATATATCATAAAAATTATTGTATTGTTTAAATAATAGACGGCATAATATTCCTAGAATCAACCCACTTCTGCAGATCAGGAGATATTATAATCTTTGTTATTTAGCTATCAAGCTGCTATGGAAATTAACTAATGGTTAGTTGTTACCATCTACTTTAAATAATAAAATGACGGGCTTTCAACAAAACCTAAAACCTTCTGCAGTTTTTCTTGATTTAACTGCCTCATACGACACTGTCTGGAGAGAGGGCATGCTGTATAAACTAATGAAAGTACTACCGTGCCGAAGAACAATACAGTTTGTTAACAATATGCTCAGTAACAGATATTTCCATTGTTGTCCTTGGAGAAAATATCAGTAATCAGAAGAAACTCAACAACTGCCTAGCACAAGGCTCAGTACTGGCCCCTCTCTTATTTAACTTATACATAGCTGACCTACCAGATACAGAATCTAGAAAATTCTGCTATGCAGATGACATAGCGTTAGCCACCAGAAATAGAGAACTGAGACGGATGTAGGAAATTCTCACCAATAACCTTGCTGCTATGCATAACTACTTCAAAAAAAGGAGACTGCAACTAAACCAAAGTAAAATTGAAGTGTCAACATTCCATCTCAGCAATAAACTGGCACATGACGAGCTGAACGTCCGATTTGAAAATTCAGTTCTACACCATAACAAATATCCTAAATACCTAGGAGTTACACTTGATCGCACCTTATCATATAAGAAACATGCTGAAAACACAGCTGTAAAAATAAGAACCAGAAATAACATCATCCCGAAATTATGTGGCACTTCTTGGGGTGCAGCAGCAACCACATTAAAGAACATTCGCACTCGGATTGGTTTTTTCGGTGGCAGAGTACTGTGCTCCTATTCGGCTCAACAGCTGCTATACCAAACTGATTGAACGCCATCTTAACACCACAATGCGACTTATCACTGAAACCATAAAAACAACTCCTATTTACTGGCTCCCAATGCTGAGACATAATACCACCAAACCTACGAAGACATGATGCTCTACTACGTGAATATGATAAAAGATTCAGAAGTACTGAATTGCCTATACACAATGACATACTAGAGCTACAGCTCAACAGACTAAAATCAAGAAAAAACTCTCTCTGTGAAGCCAAACACCTAAGAAAGACCGACTACAATACCAAAGAACAATGGAAACAAACGTGGAGCATAAATACCAATGCTCAACTCCAAACTTGGTTTGATAGGCATCGTCTCAACATCCCCGGTATGAAACTGAGCCGAAAGACATAGACAATGCTGAACAGGATTCGCATCGGACATGGAAGATGTGCAAGTTCTCTGTACAAGTGGGGAAAAAATTCCCTCACCGGAATGTGACTGCGGGCACCCGAATCAATCAATCCCCCACATTTCTACTGAGTGCAGTCTTGTTGCATACACACATCAAAGAAACGACTTCCTGGAGGCGACACCGCCTGTTATAGACTGGATCAGACAACTTCATTTTAACCTATAAGTGTTTTGTTTGTTGAAAGTGTCTTTGTTTTATTCTTATTGTTTGTCACTTACTTTTTTATATATTTATTTTGACTTACCTTTATAACTGCGTGTAGATTGCCACACGCTAAATAAATAAAATAAAATATATACAGGGTGTTCGGGATAAATTTGACAGTTTCGTAAGGAAAAAGAAAATCTTCTTTGTATCTATTAAATTTAATGAATTGACAAAAAAACATTACAGGCAGAGTTAATTACAATACTATCAACAAGATTTACTCAAAATAACCACCATTAGCATCGATCACAGCTTCAATTCTGCTTCGGAACCTCGAACAAGCTGATGCTACAGTCTCCCTGGGAAGGGCCGCAAAAACTGTTTTAATTTTATCCATTAACTGGGCTTTTGTATTACTGGAAGTGCGATTGGTGTCTTTTTCAACTGTGCCCCATACAAAATAATCCATGGGGTTAAGGTCTGGGGAGTTTGGAGGCCAAACATTTGGACTGGTGAAGTCGTAGAAATTTTCAGACAACCATTTTTGACTTTTCCCAGAGGTGTGGCAAGGGGCCGAATCCTGCTGCCATACATACGGCCTACCATTGGCTACCCTTGTTATCCAGGGCTTGACTACAGTTAGCAACTCCACGAACAAAGCCCGAATTCCAATGCCAGGGTTCTTCAACACCTGTTCCTGCAGATTTGCGAGGAATTCTGCTGTACGAACGCAATCAGATCGTCTGCTAGGGATCTTTCTTCTTGCTACATCCTCGTAGTCACCATTGCAAGTCTCTAGTTCATGCCTGATTGTTTTTACTGTATTCAGGGAGCATTGGGCAGCAGTCGTAATATCCTTATTTTGATGGCGGGCACGAATCATCATGATACAAGTTATTCTCTTCCATGATTCAGGTGGGTTCCAGCTATCCATCCTTTCTGACATCTTGTATATGAATGAAGAAGGGTCCAAACTTTTAAATGAAGAGAAGTGTGTGTTAATACATGTAACTTACGGAAAAATATAATTAATTATAAATATGTCAAATTTATCCCGAACACCCTGTAAATAAAATGACGCAGTTTGAAATGCTATAACTACTATGTTCTTAAAGGAGAAGAAACTCAAATAAGTATTCTACTCCGTCTTTGCTGAAAAACACTTTTTTTCCCTTTAAAAAAACTGTTTTGAAAATATTGGAAAATTTTCGAATTCTAATCCAGAATGATATATTTATAATTTGTGAATGGAAATACATAACAAGATCTGAACGAAAGCAGAAGAAATGTCTTTCAAAGAGGTAGAAATGTCATTTTTTAAAGAATTACCTTTAATTCCAACTTAGAAAGTTACGAAGATTCTCTCGATAAAATGCACCAGAGCGAGTGAGTGTCTTTTACTGAGTGCAGGAACAAAAAGAGAAAAAGACACGTAAATGCCGAAGGGCAAAGAAAGAGAAAATGATGTAGGTGAGAGAAAGAAAAGAACCGTTATTAGCTTTTATGTAAGAGATGTTGCTGCGTGTCATCGTTTCCAAGGTTCATTACGTCCAATTATGGAGTTCCATTTCCTTAAGTAATTGCTGCCCTTTTCACTTAGCACTACCATAAGTAACAAGTCGATATGTCAGCACTCTTTCTTCTCATAACTCGTTAGTTTGTTGTATTTCTGGTAATAAAAATGATTGTTCATTCACATTAAATATTCAAGTTGGAAGAAATGGCAAAGTTTAGTTTGCCTTTCTTCGAATCCATCCCATAATGCTTTTCAATTTCAGAATGCTCATTCGATTGAGATTGCTCTCTCTGAGTGCTTTCTGAGAATGATCTTAAAATATGACAGAAACATCTGTCATATTTTAAGACTGAAGAAATATTGCATTATTTTTGAAATTCATATTCCAAACGGGATCCGGTTCAATGTTGAATCCGCATAAGTTTAATGTTGAGTTGAATGTGTGGCAAAAATAAAGGTGATCGCTGCTCCCCCCCCCTAGAATTCTTGCAGTGGGTTACTAGTATCGGCGAAATGTGCCTGCATACAATTACTCATTTTTGTCTAGCGCAAGAAAGGAGAGATAGATGGGATTAATTCAGCTAACGAAGCAAGAAATTGAAGGCTTTCTTGGAGATATTTATAAGTTGTAGACATTACTCCTATAGCGATCGTGACTTATCATTCCTCGTTCCCTTATCAGTCTTCTCATGGTAAGTCAACAGGAAGACGATAGGGATCACTCCGTTTTACGGGAGAAGGTCAGATGTTTAATCCATTATATATACAGTATATCAACTGTGATGACTTGGATACTAGAAAATGATTTGCGATCTTTCATGGAAAGGCATGTCCCTTGCTGTGAACGAAAATGCGTTTTTTATTATCTTTTGATAGGTGACACGGAAGTTCATCAATTGCTAGAATAAACACAAGTCAATATTGTGGGATTTCTGTTTCAGTAGTACCTTAACACTACTGTGCCTCCGCATATCTGTTGATTAGTTGGATAGAAATAGTTATCAACACATTTCACAATCTCTTAGAGGGGGAATGGATAGTTTTCAATTTCCATTTGAAACCAGTATATATGCATAGAAAAGTAACACACTGTCCACGTATAATTATCAACGCAAATTTCCAAATTATATTTTATTTTCTCTTTTCTTGATTTTCTTAATTTATTTCGAATTAAGTAAATTAATTCGAAATATCTATAATGTATATACTAGTACGTAGTTGTACACACAGTATATTTTAGCACAGTATGCTTTTCATACTTTATTTAAATGTGATTTCCATATAAAAAAGTTCTAAACCGATAATATATTAGTACCATGGACAGCTTAAAGATTTTTTTTTTAAATTGTATATGTTTACACAATCCAGAAGCCCTACTCTAGCATTCAAACATGAAACTTTTCAACCACACTTCTCGCCTTCAACAAAGAGCTTCCGTAGCTCAGTCGGTATAGACGAACCCTTTGTTCGGAAAGACCTGGGTGCGATTACCGTTAGCGACATGAGGAACGTTTATCTGGTCTCTTTCGACGAAAGGTGAGTTAGCCGGTCTCATACGAAAGTAGAGATCTTTTTCACCGCTAAACTCGGGTTTTTCGTCCCCAGGCAAACCGGCCTTTGAAGACAATCAGATCTACAGTCATAAAATACATAATCACTCATTAGGAGGGCTCAACCTATCCTAAGAAGCGGGGGAGGAACGCGGGAACCCCACACGAATAAATAAATAAAAACCTTCAATGATCGGTGATGAATTTTACCTTTCGCTGACCATGAACTTTATCTTTCGCATAATAACAATCACCAACATCCATGCTCAACAAGGGATGCTAATTAATTTCTGACATTAATTTCTAAGCAACCAGAAATGTTTCCGTGCAAACTTTTAATTTTATTTTTATAAAATTATATTTTTGTATGTGCTTTTCGCGTTTTTTTATGTAACTCCCATCCATGAAAGGTTATAAACCAACAGAACGCTAGTGTAGTGGATGGTATTAGTTTTTTTTTAATTATTGTTTTATTTTTGTTTAAGCATATTTTTAATAAAGCGACTTTCCGCTGTTTTTTTTTTTTTTTTTTACTTTTTTTACTTTATTTATTTATTCTATATTTTTAATATCGATTTATTTCTGGCCGTAATTTTTTTTAAATTATATCATGATTTGATTAGAATCGCATGGAATAGCGATGGAAGTCTTTGTCGTCGCACATACCGTACCGATCAGAAACCGTCAATTCTACGGTGTCAGTGGAAAAGAAAGCGTACTCAGAATGGTACATTAAACCAGGAGCTATTATTCCATAAATCTCAGCTGTTAATAAAATTGTAATCATAGCAGCAGACTATCATTATGACGTAATTATCAGAAACAATCACGTGCTGATTGTTGATGTAGTGATAATGCAGCCTACATACATTTCATAATTAGCATAAAATAGAAATTATCATGACAAGGTAGTTTAGTCTTAAGCCTATTTAAATATATGTTTGGTCTGTAAACTCCGTGTGTTTTCATAGTCGCTATAGCCGCTTGCTACTTTATGATGAAACACCCCATAAGAGAAGCCCTTCCCCGTCCAGGAGAAAAACAACTGTCCATCTCCGTATAAGACCAGCTAACTCACCTTCAGCTGAAAAGCCCTTATGAAGATTCTTTGCACCCCATACGGGATTTCAACATAGATCTTTCCAACCAAAGGTCATCATCGATACCAGCTGAGTTATGAAGACTTCGAATACGACAATATTCTGCTTAAATATTTTTAATCATTAAGAAATCATCCATAAAAAATTAGACTCATGGTAGATTTTGTTTAGGGCTCAATGATGGTTTATAAGAAAAATTTGTAAAAAAATATATTCCTGCGTTTTAAAAAAATTTTATTTTTTTTTAAAACTCAGGAGTATATTTTTTAAAAAACAAATTGTTGTTTAACTAAAGAGAATATATAAAAAAATAAATTTTTATTGATGCCTTTGATTTACTTATAAAAAACAGTCAAATTAGCGAGGTATGGTTATTTTAATGTACTCGTGCTGTGACCTCTGTTGATTATGATTGCCGTAGCCCAATCATTTAATATGCAAATTAAGGCAGCATTTCTATTATAATTTTTCCTGACCTTTCAATATGCTGTTAATACCTGAAAGACTGGTTTACAAGTATTTATTTTATATATAAGACTAGTATGATAATGCCACAAATGAAAATAATAATAATAATAATAATAATAAACATATATCGAATCAGAAACCTTTATGCAGATATACGTAAACGGCACTTACGCTGCATATGTGCAACATAATTGGTCACGTGAATGATCACGTGTTCTACGTAACTATTTAAGAATGCTGCTGGTCAGTAATCGTCAATAGTGTTGATCAGAATGGGAAAACCAAAAGATCTTTTGGAGGTAGAAAAAGGGCTTATTGTGGGTGCCAGTCTGGCTGCAGCTATGATTTTGAAAACAATGGAGCCGACTAGTTTCTCAAAAGGTGAGATATCTCGGGTGTTTAATCAGTGGAAAAACAACCCACATTGTTTGTGTAAGAGGCGTAAGTGTGGACCGAAGACTGTTTTGCAGGAAGGAGATCGCAGCATTTAACGAAAGCTGTTCTCGACTGATATCTCACCAAAGTTTATAATTCAATGGCCGGTATGTGTGCAATGCACATATTCGGTCGGAAATAATTCAATTAAAATTAAGCAGGTACGAACTTCACACCGACATGACTATTTAATTTAGTTCCTTCCACCAGATGAGTATTGCTTTCTAGCTCTGAAAATGTCAACTGCTAAGGTGTATTTTCAACCATTATTAAATTATATGTAATATTTTTTTACACTTTTTTGTTGTTGTTGTTGTCACTCTAAAACATCGACGAGTCACGAAGTATAGAAGCTCATTCCAGTGTTTAAATGAATTTTTTTTTAAAAAAAAGGATACTTATATTGAAAACTAAGATCGAAATGTCATTGAATTAATCAAAATCTTTCCATGAGTTTGAACAATTTATAAATTACAACGAAACAATCTTTCTGATAATAGTTACTTCAGACTTCTAGAAATTATTTTTATTTATTTATCTATTTATCCATTTTTATTTACAGAATTCCAAGATTTTTCCTCATCTTCGAATTATCCTATTTCTTTCTTGTAGAATTGCCAAAGACAATTCGAACCGTAGGGCCTCTTCCGAAAGGAATAATTTGCTTAATTTGTAAAGAGGGTAATTATGTAACAAGAAGGTACAAATGGATGATAAACTAGAAAATAAGTGAAGGGCGCTTTGTGGGCAGAAAATCTCCGTTTACTAAGTGAGAATTATTGGACAGAGAAACTTGTTCAATGGGGGGACAGTAGGGAGTTTTTAGTTGAGTGAATTAAATATAACAGACATCTTATTAGTGCTCTCAAATAACCGGAAGACAAACTGTTCTCAACGCCGAAGTTACTTCTTCAATGAACAAATGTTTTCCACCTTTTGGTCATATTTTAATATTAATTCTTAAACATCTTCAGTTGGCAGTTGAGCTGTGTCCTTTGTGATGACAAGTAGTGTGTTATTTCTTAAAGATTACTAACACTTACTGTTACTCTTAAGGATAGCTGTTCATATAATAATGAAAATTCAGGAAGTCTTCATCCGTCGTGCTATTTTTTTACAATAATATCAGTTTATAACTACGTCAAAAATTGTGGAACTGAATTTTTCAAAAAATAAGTCTGTAATTACATACTTTATCATTTGTACTCTCTATAAGTTACAGCAATTTCCTCCCTCCCACACACAATCGAATAACAGAAAGAAACCATTTCTATCGGAAACCTACTTTTATTGGTCGTATATCTATGCATCTTCTTCTCATCCGTCGCAGACGAGAGCAGTAATCCAAACTTTGATCAACCTTCAATCCCATGTTAAAAGGATTGCCATATCCTACTTAAAAGGAATATCGGAGCAGATAGCAGTGTTTGCAGATTACAAATCTAATCTGCAAACACTTTTTGGAGCTGTGTCTTCTTCAGATTGCTTACCAAGAGCATATTATCTCCCCCTTCACTGTTTAGTGAAGTTAAAGTCCATAAAAGGACTGGCTAGATATGCGCAACAAAATGCTTTTCATCTTCCCCGTTATCTGAAGAGGACAGTGAAGGATAGGGTGTTATTGAACTCTATAAAGCTCTGATCATGGCAGGAGAGTAACATCAATAGCAGAACTTCATTGGCTATGGCATTGCCATCCATTATCCTCCCAGGATACCCATTTTCGTCGCCTCGTACTACATGCATGAGCTACACTGGGGCTATTCTTATCCCGGCCAGGATGACCACTGAGCAAAAAAATTTTGTACCAACTTATGCAGCAAGATTTCTCCTACCGCATTTATAAATACTTCACTGGAAGTATTTATTCTTCCATGAATGAATAAATTACAATGAATTAATAAATTCCAATAATGAATAAATACTTCACTGGAAGTATTTATTCATTATTTTTAACAGATTTTGCTAAATTAATTAACTCTTCAGAAAGAGTAAAATGTGTAGTTGATGAATGTTTCAATTTTTCTTTTGTCAAAAGGAGTCCATTCATCAAGAGAGTTTGTAGTTAATTTCTCATTTTATTCTTCTTATTTATTGTCACTGCTGAAAAAATTCTTTCAGTTGCTGCTGATGAATGAGGGAGGCACAGTTCAGCTTTAATTATTCATTTCATTTCATTTTTCATTTCAGAAACTTTATTCCAAAAACCCATGAATTCTTGACCTTTTTCCAATGCTTCTACAGTCTTCAATAGTTGTCATTCTCTATCGAGGTCTTCATAATTATTTTCTTCAATAACATTAGGAAAATTTACAGCAAGTGGCATTAAACTGGAAAACAGTCTGATTTGCACATTTCAGGATTCAGCATCGCTAAACATTTTAATACAGGAGTTTAAAATTTATTCGTTTGAAAACTTGGCTAAAGAACTCAACACAGAAGGACAAACATTTCATCTTGAAGTGTCTTATGTCTCTTTCTGGAACTTCACTCTTATCTAAACTCATTAGAAGGGCTTCCACTCTCGCCCCTAGATATACATTTTCTATGTCTAAAAAGTGACCATTGTCAGCTAGATGTATCTTTTCAATTGGTGTATTTGTAACATATTGAGATTTCATGAAATATTTCATCATCATTTTCTATCTCCTACTGATGAAATTAGAAGAGAAAGACGATATTCAGTGCCTTGGTAATCTAAATTCAGATTTACTAAGAAGAGAAAATATGCCTTAATTAAGGGATTTTGTAGTGCAGTTAAAACTGATTTGGCTTGCTCAATTCCATCTTCTACTGCGCTCAAGATAAAGTATGAAACCAAAGCATTCCATTCTTCTACTATTCTTTGCACAACATCATGCATTCAGAGCCAACGAGTTTTACCCAACCTCAGCAAATTATGTGGTTTTAAGTTTGATAGTTCCTGAATTTGTTTAAATTATGTTAATCCTTTCGGTTTCTTTTGTATGAAATTGTAAATATCTACACATTGTTCTTCTGATGAATTTGGTGGTTTCTTACATGCTTCAGCTGCACATAAATTAAAATTGTGACATATAAATGTTCATTTAATGATTTAAGGCGAGCCTGAATGCCAGAATGGTGTCCCATCATAACTGAAGCATCATCAGCAGCAAAGCCTAATAAGTTTGCAAAGGCACCTTCAGCTTGTTTAATAATTCTATTAGAGCTTCAAACAAAGCTGAACTTGTTTCATCACCAACATCAATGATATTTAAAAACGAATCCTCTGCGGATTTTGTGGAATCATCATAGACGAACCACAACTTCTGGAGATTATTTGCTGTAATGTCAGTTGACTCATCAATCATTAAAGAAAAATAAGTATTTTGAAGTTTTTTCGAGATTTCATGGAGTTACAGTTACATTTAGTGAGTCCACACTGTATTTGCTTAGCAATTTCACTATCAGGGGGCATTGTTTTCAATAGAGTTGGAAGAGTATCCATAAGCCTCAATGGCAGATTGGGTTCTGCAAAATATGCACATAATCCTAATTCTGCTTCTTTAATTTGTTTTCCGACTAGTATTTGGAACTGGATTTAAACAATGACATTATACCTGGTGAGCTTCTTTTAGATTCTACATTCTGCTTGTGTTTTGGCGTGTTTGCATGACGAATCATTAGACTTATGCTACCATTAATGCTTTTATCACAAAATACACAATAAGCAGTTTATAAGAAAGATTCCGGTAATTGTACCACATTTTTATTACGATAAATAACAATGAAAAACAACCCGACAAGTTTCGTAAGTCGTATGACTTACATCTTCATTGATCAAAGGTAACTAAAAGTTAAAACACACGAAATGAGAAATTACTCAAAATAGTTCATTCTATGCAGTTGTCTAACTGTTCATTAACTTGAATATCCGAATATAGATTCAGTGCAATGCTAAGTTTGAACAATGCTGGATGCTGTCACATTGTATTGTTCACGTTCACATTGTCCGAGGTCTGACTTGGGTATATTTTTTATCTATGCTGAGTAAACTTGTAAAATTAGGCCATGGTTTTTGTTGGAATTCTAAGCATGTTTGTAGCTTCTTTAAATTTCCTTATGAAGCAATTTTTTTATTCAATGTAAGACATGTTTGTTTTTTTTGGCAGAGTACATTATGACCGGTGGAAGTTTTATGATATGCTAAACCTGATTTGTATTCTCTTCTTTTATGCACGTCTTTTTGGTGTTCGTTCATGCGAATTTCCCCTGATCTTCCCGTCTGGCCTACATAGCAGACGCGACAGGAACAATGAATATTATATACACCTGGTTTTTTTTTAAGGATGATGTGAAGGTTTTGGGGGATGTATAGATCTTGAAATTTTTTCCAAAGGTAGAAAAGCTACTTTGATGTTATGTTTGTTTAATAATTTGGCCATTTTGTCTGTGGCATTCTTGATCTATGGAAGAGTGATTTGCGTTCTTGAAATCTTGCTTTTGTGAGATGATTGTAGGAGGTCTGTTCTGGAATTTTTTCATAGTCTTCGGTTCATACCCATTTTTTCCATCTATAAAAAACTTACCAACACAGGAAGATGTAGTCACCCTGATCCCGGCCACCACATGGGAATTCATTGAAGATAGTCCTTATAAAGATAAAGACTGGCTTAAAAGGGCGAAGCAAGAATGCTTTACATCTTCCCCGTTATCTGTAGAGGACATTGTAAGGATAAGGTGTTATTGAGCTATTAAAGCTCTGATCATGGCAGGAGGGTAACAGCAATAGCCGTGCCTCAGTTAGAACTTCATTGGCTACAGCATTGCCATCCATTACCCTCCAATGGTAGTAATCACCGCATCTCACGGTCGATTAACTCGCTCCTCTCAGTGAAGATAGTATTTATAAGGACTGGTTTAAAGGGGCGAAGAAAGAATGCTTTTCATCTTCCCAGTTATCTGTAGAAGACAGTGTAGGGATACGGTGTTATTGAGTTATTAAAGCTCTGATCATGGCAGGAGGGTACGAGCCTCAGTTAGAACTTCATTGCTATCCATTACCCTCCAAGGGTACTAATCACCTTCACTCCACCTCATTGAAGAATGCTTTTCATCTTCCCAGTTATCTGTAGAAGACAGTGTAGGGATACGGTGTTATTGAGTTATTAAAGCTCTGATCATGGCAGGAGGGTACGAGCCTCAGTTAGAACTTCATTGCTATCCATTACCCTCCAAGGGTACTAATCACCTTCACTCCACCTCATTGAAGATACTTATATCGAGTTAAATTTTATTTACTTTTATAAGTTAATAAAAAAGGTGTATTTATAATGATTAAAATAAAAATTATTTTTTTTGAAAATTAAAATGTTATAATTATATAAAAAAACAAAATTTATTATTTTATTTTCTATTCTAGACAATATTTATAATTTTAATAAAATAAATAAAGTCTATTTTATTTGTTTAACAATATTAATAAATTATAACGAAGCGCCATCTTAAGTTAAATAAGATTTTTTTTATTATCCTTTAAACTTTAAAAGCTAAATTATATAAAGAAATAAGAAAGTGTATATTTAGTACTTGTAAATTATATATTTAATACATAATTTAGCTTAATGTTCCATACAAAATATCTAATTAAAATGCATAAACTGTACACAATTGGTAGGTATGCATGTTTTAAACTTTTTAAAGCTTGACGATTATAGCGCCCTCTAACAACAAATTCTGCACACATATGTAGAAACAACAATCTAGCTCTTATGTTTGATATTTCTTTCTGGTGGTTTGTCAAACAAATCGTACGAGAAGAAGGTTTTTCGATTTCTGTCTTTTGGAAAGAAAATCGATATCAGCAAGATACTGAATAATTGTTAGGCTTTCCATTTTCTTAATGGATAAGAGAGTTCATTGCGTGTAGGCAGCAAATGGGAGTAGTGCAGGGGTTGCTGCTTTTATCATTCATGTTCCAGACAAGAGAACAACAAGTCGAACCATAGTAACCGATAGCGTTCTCTTTGTTAACAACGTACTCCTTTTCTTTCTTATTTTAATCCACGATACCTTATTATGTTGTTTATCTGAGTATGTGTTTTAAGTATGCCGTTATGTATTTTTTCTCAATAATTCTTAAATGACCTTTCTCGTCTTGTATAATACATTAGCATACCACATCAACTTAGATATTTTCGTAGGTCGTCGGTTTTCCGAGAAGCGAGTTCTCATCTTTTCTTATTTACTTAAGAATGACGCCTTTCGAAAGATTTTAGGTTTAGAATTGTCGTCGTGACATGGTAAACAAGTACTTTGGGATTGGGAATATGCTTTTCACCCTGACGTTAGAATAAAACTAAACGAAACTTACATCAGGATGTTTGCTCTCACCCTTGAACATGTACATACTGGTTTCCTGCCACCTTTCTAAATCGAAGTGTTGTCATCTATCGAAAAATATTCCGAGATTGCCGCAAGCTTTTCATTCTGATCTTCTGCAGGAGACCAAAGAATTTTAAAAAGATCTGTTCCATTTGAAATCTTCTATTAACATTCGCTAATAAGTACCAACCAACGACATTCAATGTCTTCTGCTACCTCTGGAATCACGATATGGTAATTTTTTCCCCTATAATTTGTCTATTTTTTTAACAGGAGCATGATACTCTACTGCTTTATCGACATTCCTACTCTACTAAAGTAGCGCCGTAGTGATTTAGTATATTGCATACAACCTGTATCAATGCATGTTTATTATTGTTTCAGCTTTGGTCAAATTCGTGGTAGCTCTACATTTTTATATATTTTTATTACATACACGAATATTCTTTTATACGCAGCTACGAAGCTTATGAACCTAACAAACGCCAATGGTCAACACATGTAAAGCGTCATGAAGCAGAGCACAAAGATATGCTTAGAAAAGGGGAGAAAAAAAAACATGTGAAAAATGCATTGTTTAAATACGATTTTTTTACAAATAAATCTTGCGTTCAATTATCATGGAACATCATTGGTTCAGTTGGAAGTCGGAATTTCTGAATTCCATGTACAACAAAGAATCCGAATCCATCGCTTTGAGTGCGAAGTAATTCAGTCCAAGTATTGATACTTTATTTGGTAGTTGATGACTGTCTAGAGGCTTGGTTCTCTGGTGTGGTCTTTAGTTCTTTAATATCCATCATTAATTTATTGCAAGGAAGATTTTTTTCTTGGATTTAATTCCAAGCAGTTCTCTGGAGAACTGTTGGATCATGGCTTATGTCAGCAGACTAGTCTCAAGGCCTATCATGAATGATCTATGCACCAGTCAAGATAAAAATCGATAAAAACTACCACTTTCTATTCGTCGCAGGAGTTCTACACGTCTGGAATATCTTTAGCAATCATCTTGAAGTGATTACACAGGATAACAGTCCATCGAAACTAATACAATTCCAAAAATATATATATAAAATCCATCAAGCCTACAAAAACATCTATGACTTCACATCGATCTGTGGACTTAAGATCAGTCCGGAACCTCAGGAAAAGGGCTTCAACAGGACAGTGCCACAGATGCCAGAAATTTGACCATGCCCAGAAACTGTGACGAGCAGAGTTCAGATGCCTTACTTGCTGGGTGCACCATCCCACCAACACATGCACCAAGCCGAAAACCACCCTCAGCTAAATGTGCCGACTGCGGTGGCCCTCACCCAGCGAATTATAATGGATGTACTCAACGCCCGAAGAACAGATGGTCAACGACAGCTAAACAGTCTTCCTCCTCTAGTACACGAATATAAGAGGCCCTGCACCACAGCCAGAGGTTCAGCGGCCACAATCAGCGACCTTCAAGAACAGAGAATACTAACGGCAGACAAGACGTTCTGCAGATGTGGCCCACTCAAATAAGTCAACACCAGAAGAGAATCAGCTAACAGCACCTACAAACTTGACCACTGTTATTATTGCCTCTCTAACAAACATGCTACAAGACTTCAGCAACCTCCAATAAAAGATTTCTACGTGAAACACAAGCCATCCTCACAGCATTTATAGATGAATAGAAACAAACTAATTCCAGGCTCTCTTCAGATCGTTGCATGGAATGCAAATGGCCCCAGAAACAAAATTTTAGAGCTCCAAGACTTTACTCACAGATATCAGCCAGATTGCTGTTATAATAAGCGAGACACATCTACGACCCTCGGAAAGCCCTAAAATAAGGAGATATCTCCTATACAAAACAGACTGGATAAACTATAGAGGTGGTGGCACTGCCATCGTCATCAAAAATTATATCAAACACCATTTTGTAAATAACCCTCCAACCACTAACCTTGAAGTCGCAGGCGTGGAAGTATTCACTAGCTCGGCTGGCAGACTGAACATCTACTCAGCCTACAACCCACTCTTAAAAACTCTACTGCATTCTGATTTGAATGCCATCTTAGGCGTTAGAGAGTCCATCATTATTGCCGGAGACTTAAACTCCAAGCACCATGCCTGGAATTGTAGAACCATCAACAAGAATGGTTGCATCCTTTCCAACTACATAGGATCAAACTATACTGTTGTAGTAGGCCCCACAGAACGAAATCATCTCAGTGCGTTTGGCACTGCCGACATCCTGGATATAGCTATCCTGCAAAATATTAAACTTCAATGCAGCCTAAAGTCATTGAACGAATCGTCATCTGATCATAACCCAATTCTGCTACAGCTGGAAAAACAAGAATTCCTGTCTTCTCCCTCTCACTCATTTATATCGTGGGAAAAAATTGTCAAAAGTACTCCGGGATTACATTGGACCTGTTCCTCATGTAAGTTCAAAAAAGATGTTGAAATCGCAGTCACAAGCCTCACTCAACAAAATAACTTCGTTATGATGGCAGCCACCTCCTACAAATCTATCCCTAAGCCTGGTCATCTGCCAGAGGACATTATGAACTTGATCAGAAAAAAAAAACAAAGCAAGGAAAAGATTTCACAACACTCGCGCGCCATAAGACAGAACTGACGCAATTCTGTCTTAATGACGCAATTAGAGATGCACTCAAAGCTTACAGAGATCAATTATGGGAAGAAAAGTTAGCTTCTATCTCACCTACTGATCACTCTATCTGGAGACTACTGAGGAATATCAGAAACAAAGGCAGATCATTTCCACTTATACTTTCTGACCAGGGACTTGTTCACACAGACGTAGAAAAGGCAGAAGCCATAGGAAAAAATTTAGAAGAACAGTGCAAACCTTCATATGAAAACTTAGACTTCAATCACTTGTATAAAATTCACAGACAGGTCAGACACTCATTAAAATTCCACGATACCGGTGCTGATCATATTGTACCCACATCGCCTGCTGAAATATATGATATCATAAAAATTTAAGGAACTGAAAAGCCCCTGGTCCAGATGACATCACAAATAAAGTGATCAAGCTGCTGCCTCGAAAAGCTGTGGTGCACCTGACCATAATAATGAATGCAATCTTAAGGTTTCACAATTTTCCTCCCATTTTGAAACTGGCTGATGTAATCCCAATACATGAGGCAGGAATAGACCCATACGTGCCTGAAAATTATCGTCTTATCAGTCTCATCTCCAACTTTGGTAAAATTGCAGAGAAAGTTATCCTCTCACGACTTCAAGCTTCAGTAAATGAATTAAGCATTCTTCCTAAAGAATAATTTGGTTTTAGGAAACACCAGAGTACTACCCAACAAATCCTCAGAATAGTTGAATATATTACCAACAGCTACAACTGGAATCAATACACTGGATCTGTCTTTCTTGATTTATGCAAAGCATTTGATAAAATTTGGCATTTTGGATTGCTACATAAACTTATCTCAGCCGGTGTCTTACTGAAAATAGTACACCTAGTTAGATCATATATACAGAACAGAAGCATGCAAGTCAAGATAAATGGTACTACCTCATCCCAGTGCCATATCTTGGCAGGTGCACCGCAGGGATCCCTACTGGTTCCATTACTGTTCTCTATATACATGTCAACCATATGGCACAACCCATTGTTATCCATCATGACCCTATATGCGGATGATACAGCATTATTAGCCAGATCTCTTCGGTCACACCTTGTTACTAAAAATCTTCAAGAAAACCTTCTAAAGTTAGAAAAATGGTTCTCCAAATGGAGACTATAAGAAAATCCCCCAAAAAGCTCAGCAATTCTCTTCATGAAAAGATCGATATCTCCTACAGGTGACGTCTTACTATTCAATACTAAAATTCCCTGGCAGACAAAAACAAATACCTTGGTGTCGTGCTCGACTAAAAAAACTTTTAATCAGCACATCAAGATTACGTGTGCAAATGCATATAAAGTCATCGTCCAGATCTACTCCCTAATTAACAGGAACAGCAAGCTAAACATCAGAATCAAATTGCTTTTATACCAGCTAATGATTCGCCCCGTAGTCACTTACGCATCTCCAGCCTGCAGCCATACCTCCAATACTAATATTCTCAAACTGCAACGTGTACAAAACAAGTGATTGCGAATGATTCTAAATGCCTCATGGTTCGACAGAAACAATGAACTTCATCGAGATACAAATATTCCATATATCCTTTCTTTTTACAATCTTTACCAACAAAGTTTTTCCTAAAAACGTCCATACACCCCAACGATCTAGTTCAGCAAGCAGTAGCCTACGATGCAACGGAGATATTTAAACATAAAAGACCAAAAGCTATTTTAACTTCCTGTAGCGATACATAATCTCCATTCCCATTCAGGGCAAGCAAACTACTCATAAAATGTTTCCCAAAGTGTAGCCCTAACAGATAGCGGGGAACATGAAAAGCATCTTGCTTCACCCTTAAAGCCATTAATGTCAATAGTCAATTATTGCAAATGTATAGCACATTCCAGCCATATGTGGACAGATTTATTCTATAGTTTATAGAAAGATGAAGTCCGATCTGTCTGGGTTGACAAAAATAATTTTGACAAAAAAAAAAGAAAATAAAAATTTATGCTAATATGCATCATTGATAATCTCTGCTCAGGATAAAGTATTCGGCTGTGACGTCAGAGGAGATGTATTAGCATTTTCTCCATATCAGCCATTAAACAACAAACTTGTCATGTGCTACAGTAATAATTCGTTATGCATTCAGAACTCTGCTAGAAATTTTGCTTCAATTATTTACGATTAGAATTCCAGCACAATGCAAAGAGATTTCTCCTTTAATTCTCTTTTTATAAATGTCGCCGCTTTGAAAAAAGTGTTCATTATCATTCTTAATAGGATCCTCTTCATTCTAGTTTGCTGTGGATATGAAAGACACGGTGAGTGCAAAGATAAATAATAGTAAGCAGTGCATTACATACACTTTTGTAAGAGTAAAGCGATTCTGGTTAGCGACGTTTTGATTTATGAGCTTGTTTTTGTTGTATTAAAAGTGCACATTACTCTCTCAATCTTTCCAACGATTGCTAGTATGACAACTGGTTACCTGAACGATATTTTACCTGATATTTTATATGGATTTAAAAGGTCTACCTTGTCAAAGGAAAGAAATATGTCGAAGCTGAATTCAGTGGCGCACCCAGAGGGGGAGGGGAAAGGGGCCCGGGCCCCACCCCCCCAAAGAAAAGGGAAAAACACTAGAAAATTTTCCAAAAATCTTTTCCTAATTAAAATTCATTTTTTTTATTTATGTTCTGTCGTGTCTTCGATTTCTATACTACTTATGAATTAGCGATCATTGCAGATGCTCAGTCATAGGTCGTATAAGATGCATAGTGTGTATTCGCAAATCATCTACTCAACTAGGCCCCCCCCCCCAAGGTTAATTCCTGAGCGCTCGGCCCCCCTCCAAGATTAAATCCCGAGTGCGCCACTGGCTGAATTAGTCTCAAGCACAATAATTCCCAAGCCACTATTGGATAATTGCTTAGCTTCATACCTACTTTTAATTACTAAATTATTCTTTTTACCTTGTGCTTCTAAACGATTAAATCAGACGTATTAATAATTATTTGGAATATGCTATCAAGAACGGTTTCTCTGGTGGTTCAATATAAGCAACCTACCTTAACTTAAATCTCAACCAGTTCGATCAGATTTTTATAGAACTGGATAAGATTTAAATTTAGGTATTAGATGTACAATACGTAAGGAGGTAATGTCCTATCGAATCATTATCTAGAAGGTTTTAAGAAGCGATCATCCTGATTCAAACTTATCATTTTTATCTCTTATTAATTATTTATTGTTGTTAATTACGATGCCAAATTTGATGATAAATAATATTCTTCCTGTGTACATTCGCTGATAATCAAACACGTTGTGGAAGACGATGCCATTTCCGCCTACTGCTGCAATGCACTCGACGTAGATCGATGCTTCCATCGAACTGGGAACACCATAAGAGTTCATTGCGTTGTATCATTGTAGATTGTTGGTCTCGTTGTAAATGAATCCCGATGTTCATTCAGCCGAGTCCACAATATATTGATTTGTAATATATATACTATATATATATATTACAAATAATATATATAATATATATATATATAATACTATATATATATATATATATATATATTACTTTACACGAAAGACTTTGAATTGTGAAATATTTTGTTTAATACAACGAAACCAGGTATTAAGTTCTTATTTACGTTTTACTGCCCCTGATCACGCTATACGTTAAAGCTCATAAACTCGTTCAATACATTACAAATGCAAACCTCACCTAACGAATATAAAATAAAATCCAGAAGAAGCCAAAATTACGACTGATATTGAATATTTAAAATTAAATCTCCTAATGGTCATACCTTCAATCAAATAGAGTCATAGTCAGTAAAAGAAATGGAAATTGCATTCAGAATATCAGTTGCTTACAAGGAACTGAGTGTGTTAGCGACCATTGTCTAATCAGTGCCATACTTAAGATTAAAATAAACCTAAATACAGGCAGCTCTTGGTTTACTCCGGTTCAATTTGTTATGTCCCTATCTCACGATCTTTGTTTGTTTGTCTTACAAACTGCTTTCGTCTATATTCTTCTAACTTCTATTTTCAAAACACCATCAAAATTTCCACTAATATCTGAGCTATTGTTCTCCGTAGTATCCCTAGTATTTGTATTTTAACTGCGCCCTTTGGGATATTTAGTTTAAGATATCTTATACATAAACAGAGAAAGGAACTGAAATAACTGAAAGTGTAACTATTGCAGTCGTGACACTATTTCTTATTACTCAATCTTAAATCCTTAAGCTTCCCGTCTCTTAACATTAATTCCCCGCGTAGTTAGGCTTGAATGTTTCTAAGCGGTGCATTGGACTAGCAATATCAGACAACTTCTTTTATCATTAAACAAAAGGTTTATTATTTCTCTAAACATAGTACATATCAAAATACACAACTAAATTACTTACACACTAAAATTAGCTTAATACAAGTAGTTGGGCTATGATTCGACAAAAGTTACTATGATCATGCCGCCACAAAATTTTTATACAAAACATGAATTCCCCTAACATAAAAGTTTCAGATCATCACACATTAAAATATTATTCAGCTCCAAGTACATTAACACATACATTAACTACTCCAGCACATATTTATGACAATTCCGATTCTCTACACATCACACTAGGCATTCAAATTCCTCAGGCTACTTGGTTACTCAATTTACACTAATCATACTCAATATTCATTAACACACAACTATGTCATTAACTTTCCTTTTACCATATAGTAGACACTCAAGATTCTTAGGATAATTAATTATTCACAATTTATCAACTCTAGCTAGCTTACTTTTAACACTCTCTATCAAATTCTAAAGTCCTATTATAATTTCTCCCTAATCACTTTAACAGTTCCGTAATATGACAATGGTATCTATCACATACAACTTCTAGTTAACATAAGACAAAATTCACAATACCTTTCTTTAGCTTCACTTACGGGCCTTCACCTTCTACTGAACAAACTTGCTTGCATAACTTCTTACAATTCTGGGCTATATGAACTTCTGAACCGTCGGCTGTACTATCCGAAACGAGGACATCGATATTTTCACAGCTTCCTATGACTATCTGGTATATTTCGCTTTCTACATAGGAATACGGGAATATCTTTCCCGTTCACCTTCGATTCCTTGTTGTGGCATGAGGATATATGCCATATCTCTCCTCTCAGGAACACCGTGAAATCCACTAGAAAACCAAACTAAAACCACCGCGACTATCCAAACGTTTCTTCTCTTCTCGCAAAAAGGCAAAAAGGCCTCAAGCCTCCTTGACCACCTAAACGTCTCCCCCAAGACCCAAAAGAGCCTACTCCTCGAAAATCCAAAGTCAAAAAAGAAAGACTCTCGAAGGGGGGGTTACCAACCCTTTTATAGCTGCTCTCCTAACGGCGCCCTTTCTTACTTCTTTTTCCCACCTCCTACTTGTTTTCCATCTGTCTACCAATTGGGTGGCATTTTGGCCGCCATACGCCTTATAAGGATAATAAATCAATCGACCGTGAGATGCGGTGACTGATTCATTCAATCCAATTACCCTTGGATGGTAATGGATGGCAATGCTGAAGCCAGTGAAGCTCTGACTGAGGCTCGGCTATTGCTGTTACCCTCCTGCCATGATCAGAGCTTTAATTGCTCAATAACACCTTATCCCTACACTGTCCTCTACAGATAACGGGGAAGATGAAAAGCATTCTTGCTTCGCCCCTTTAAGCCAGTCCTTATAAGGATATTTGTAATATAGAGGGTTGGTGAATATAGATAGAGGGTTGGTGAAGGGAGTAAATAATTTATATAGAGGGTTGGTGAAGGGAGTAAATAATTTATTTGACCTTGGAGGGTAATGGATGGCAATGCTGTAGCTAATGAAGTTCTAACTGAGGCTCGGCTATTGCTCTTACTCTCCTGCCATGATCAGAGCTTTAATCGCTCAATAATACCTTATCCATACACTGTCCTCTACAGATAACGGAGAAGATAAAAAGCATTCTTGCTTCACCCCTTTAAGCCAGTCCTTATAAGGACTATATCTGTATAGAGGCCTGGAGCCATACCTCCAAGACAAACATCCTCTAGCTACAAAGACTACAGAACAAATGCCTGCGAATGATTCTGGACGCCCGGTGGTTCATCAGGAACGCCCAGATCCACCTGGACATAAATATCCCCTACATCTCTCCACTACTACGCTCCCTACCAGAAAAATTCTTTATGAAGACATCTATCCATCCAAACCAACTGATACAACAAGCCGGAAACTATGACGGTAATGACTACTGGAAACATAAAAGACCGAAAGCCATCCTAACACCCAACGACGAATAACCACTTCTGCCCACTCAGGGCGAGCTAAAATAGCTCACAAATCTCTCCCATCACAGCTCCCGAAACAGACAACAGGGAATATGAAAAGCGTCAAGCTTCGCCCTCTGCGCCATATATGTCCTGCGTCCATATCTGTATAGAGGGAATACAGAGAGAAGACAGATCCTTGGAGGGTAATGGATGGCAATGCTGTTCCAATGAAGTTTAACTGAGGTTCGGCTGTTGCTGTTATCCCCCAGGGGCGCTGAGATTCGAGAGTTTTTGAGTTCGCTCTTTTAAGGTTTTTGCCTTAAGGGAGCAATTTGAGTCTCCGTGGAAAGTGTTCTCCGGGACAGCCCGCTGAGGGGCTTTGTCGGTGAATGCTTTTCTTCGGAATTTGAGCGGTTCTGCTCGGTGGTGGCGTGTGGGTGGAAGGCCATCACTGAATGGAGCCAACGCTGAGATGGACGGTCTCTCGCCCACAAACGAGTGGCCTAGGGATCGTCCGAATTTTTAGAGACGGCTTTACCTTTAAATATGGCAATGCTGTAGCCAATGAAGTTCTAACTGAGGCTGGGCTGTTGCTGTTACCCCCTGGGGCGCAGAGATTCGAGAGTTTTGAGTTCGCTCTCTTAAGGTTTTTGCCTTAAGGGAGAAATTTGAGTCTCCGGAGAAAGTGTTCTTCGGCACGGCCCGCTGAGGGGCTTTGTCGGTGAATGATTTCCTTCGGAATATGAGCGGTTCTGCTCGGTGGTGGTGTGTGGGTGGAAGGCCATCACTGAGTGGAGCCACCGCTGAGATGGATGGTCTTTCGCCCACGATTGAGTGGCCTAGGGATCGTCCGAATTTTTAGAGTTGGCTTTACTTACACATGGCCAATGAAGTTCTAACTGAGGCTTGGTTATTGCTGTTGCCCTCCTGCCATGATCAGAGCTTTAATAGCTCAATAACACCTTATCCCTACCCTGTCTTCAACAGATAACGGGGAAGATGAAAAGCATTCTTGCTTCGCCCCTTTAAGCCAGTCCTTATAAGGATAAGGATCTGTACAGAGTTATAAATAAAATACTCATATTAAATATTACATTAAATAAAAAGTGATTAATGAAAGGGGCCGTCGCCACCGTAAACTGCAAACACAATAATTTCTTCAAATTGTCAATTTTTATGGCTTACAAATCAATTTAAGTTGGATTATTCGAAAAGAATATTGAAAATTATAATTGCTTAACGTAATATTTATAATTTTATCTTTTCATTGAAATACGGGACATTAAGCTGTCCCTGCAAGTACAATACGGAACAGCAAAATTCGATGTAAAATACTGGACAGAACCATGTCTGGCAAGCCTACTTTTGGACGCATTGAGTGCGAGTCAAAAGCCGTTATTAATGTCCGTAAAGCGATCTAGCTGTGCCAGGAAGATGTGCTCAGCAGTGAATTATATTTGATGAATGTAACCGCTTAACTTATGAAAATCCAAGAAACACGTCTCTTGGATTTCAGAATTGTTAGCTCAGCAGCAACAGAGCCCGGAGAGAAAAGTCAAACAAATGTATTGACTTGTTAAGATAGAAAGCTTAGACAACGGGGATGTTTTTGTAAAGGCAAACATCTTCGGTGTTATCTTCGTTCGATATTTATCCCTATTCATGGCACAAGTGGGGATGTGTCACTGTCGCTTCACTTCCGTAACATGCATCATAATAAGAAGTCAGTTTTCTGCCAAGTTTAGTTACTTCTGTGTGTCAAGAGAATTTCATCGCAAGAAATTTACACCAGAAAGGAGATCTTCCACAAGAACAAGATACACCTGCTTAAAAAAGAAAATGACACGAATAAGGTTTCTTTTTTTATTAGTTAATTATTTAAGAAAGGTGGGAGAAAATACCGATTGAAGATTAACAAGATTTTTAAAGAAAGTTGTGCAATAAAAAGGAGAACAATGAGGATTATCTCTTCGAATTTCGAAAAGATTTCGAATAGCGCGTTCAATATCATGCGAAGCGAGAAAAAGTTCATAAAATGGAAAGAGTTCTGAAATTTGGTGTGTGAGTTGAATAAGAATACCTAAAAATGAACATTAAAAGTAAAAACATAAATCAATAAAAGTAAAAAAAAAAGAAATAAAAGTAAAAGAAAATAAATATAACTTTATTCATACGAGAGATAAAGCATTTTTTATCGAAATAGTAAGCAATAATCGCTTGAGAACTTCGAGCATTGCATGTCAACCGAAAAACGATCTTAATAATAAAAAAAAGTTATTTTGAACATTATTTCAAGTTTTATATTCAATTATTTATCATATAATTTAACCACAAGGCATTGAAAGAGGGCACTTTGATACCCGCTACGGATGTATTTCTACGTGCAAAATTCATAACCATGTTATCCATTACTTAAAATTTTCCAATTACTTGAAACAGCAGGAAACACTTTTTAAACTTCACTTTTAAACATTCAATTTGGAGACAATTTCGTTTTCCAATTGCTCAGTTCGAATATGCTTGTGCGATGTGCACTAAACGGTGTTAGTACTGTATAGCAGTCTAGTCTCTGTACTGTTCTTTCCAAATCATCGCACCAAGAGTTAATATATCTAAATTAATTTCGTCAATAAAGTAAATAAATAAATTGTATAAAATATATTTCTGAGAATATCTTTGAAAACGTTTATGTACTTTTGAATTATTTGTATGTTACTGTGTATTATATCATCATCGACATAACACTCATTACCGGTATAGACCATATTGGTCTGTTCCAGTCTCATTATCCATCCAATATCCCTTTTTGAGGTCTACTCTGCCATGTCTTTCCAATTGGCTTATATTTTAGTATTTGTTTATGATGTCGGGTGTTGGCCATTCGGTTTACATGTTCTATCCATTTTTGTTTATAATTGTTTAGTTTTTCTTCTATTGATTTTGTTTTTAGTTCTTTTAAAATGTCTTCGTTCCTTTTTTTGATCTAATAACGTGTATTTTGCAGTTCTTCTTAATCTCATTTCACTAGTTTTTATTCTTTGTTTATCTTCTTTGTTTATTAGCCAAATTTCACTGCCATATAATAATGTGGGCACTGCTAAAGTATTGTATATTTTCAAGCGTGTTTCTTTTTGTACTATATTTTGATTGAGTATTCTATTTATCAGGTCTATAATCTGTAAAATTTTGAAGTTTTTAATTTTATGTCTTCTCCTTCATATGATATTTCACATACAAGATAACCGAAAGTATTTATCTGCATAATTATTTTATTATTAATAACTATTAGCTATTATTAATAACTAAATTATACGTTGCTCTTTGTAAATTGTCTTCCTTATCTGATATTATTACCTGATCATCTGCAAATGACAGCGTATTTATTTTGTTATTCCGGGAAATTTCTATACCTTGATTGTTTAAGGTGTTCCACTGTATTAATATTTCATTAATGTAAATATTGAAAAGTGTTGGAGACAGAGGGCATCCCTGTCTTACTCCTTTATAGATTGTTTTTCACACAAATTTTCGTTTATTTTTATTTTTATTTCATTATCTTTATTTCCAAATTAAATTCTCTTCTTTTTCTATAAGTAGATTTAAACAAAAAGCTGCATCTATTGTAGAGCGTCGTGTATTATATTGACACACCAATAATTTAAATTAATGCATATAGATAATGCAACATATAGTATCTTTAAATAAATTTGAATCGAATACCCTTGGAGGGTAATGGATGGCAATGCTGTAGCCAATGAAGTTCTAACTGAGGCTCGGCTATTGCTGTTACCCTCCTGCCATGATCAGAGCTTTAATTGCTCAATAACACCTTATCCCTACACTGTCCTCTACAGATAACGGGGAAGATGAAAAGCATTCTTGCTTCGCCCCTTTAAGCCAGTCCTTATAAGGACTATAAATAAATTACTTATTAATTGAAAAATTAATTAATGGAATATTGGAATACATTTGGAGGCAGTAATTTTCTTTTTTTTAAAGAATATTTATAAGTAAGGAAAAAATTTTGGAAATTCGGAAAAGAACAGTATTGGAGATTATCTGAATAACTGCAAGCATGGAACTGGACTGTCATTTCTAGAATGATTGCGGGAGAGAGAGAGAGATTAATGGTAACCAGAAAAGAAGGTTAAGATCAGTGTGTTCTCATTATCGATACAAAGGTAAAAAAGCGTTTTTTTTTCATCTCTCTCGATACCTGCTCATACATAAATGGTATATTAAAATGACACCCTATCTTATTCTTGAATAATGAAAAATGTCAGTGTTAAATAAAGAGAAAAATAATGGAATTTGGTTGGCCATTAATTTCATTATCATAAAAGCTAGGCTACTGAAAGGAGGCAAGAAAAAGAGAGAAAAATGATAATGAGCATTTAAAGATTAAGAAATTAGAATTCTTAATTTGGCATTTGCACTTTTATTGATAAAAAAATAAGAAATGTAAATGCAGGGTTTGTTAGTACACCCTTACAGACAATATATTTCATAAATACTAAAATAGGAAATGCATAGCCGTAATGAATTAAGGGGGATAGATTGGGAATCAATCGACAGTGAGATGATTGATTCATTCAATCCAATTCAATCCAATACCCTTGGAGGGTAGTGGATGGCAATGCTGTAGCCAATGAAGTTCTAACTGAGGCTCGGCTATTGCTGTTACCCTCCTGCCATGACCAGAGCTTTAATTTAATAGCTTAATAGCACCTTATCCCTACACTGTCCTCTACAGATAATGAGGAAGATGAAAAGCATTCTTGCTTCGCCCCTTTAAGCCAGTTCTTATAAGGACTTTTTTGAGGGAATGGAGTGAGGGGAATCAATCGACCGTGATATGCGGTGATTAATTTATTCAATCCAATACCCTTGGAGGGTAATGGATGGCAATGCTGTAGCCAATGAAGTTCTAACTGAAGCTCGGCTATTGCTGTTACCCTCCTGCCATGACATGATCAGAGGTTTAATAGCTCAATAACACCTTATCCCTACACTGTCCTCTACAGATAACGGGGAAGACGAAAAGCATTCTTGCTTCGCTCCTTTAAGCCAGTCCTTATAAGGACTATAAGGACGAAATCTAAATTTAAAGCCATGTCTAATTGTTTGTATTTTGTAAATATAAATAAAAATATAAATACATGTATAAACATTTAATATATAAATAAAAATATAAATATAAACATTTAATATATAAATAAAAATATAAACGTAAACATTTAATATATAAATAAAAATATAAAAATAAACATTTAATATATAAATAAAAATATAAACATAAACATTTAATAGGGAATAATTTGTTTGGTTCTACTGCATAATGAAAGCGTTATTAGTATGGTTTATCTATAATGAATCTTATTTTAGATTTAATACATTACTCTATTCACCTGACCCAAATTTTATTTTATTGCGTGAAACAGCGAAATCAACGTTTTGAAAAAAAACAAGAAAGTTTACCATAATCAGAAAATGAAATTCCTAGACAATTTATGCGGATATAAACATACCTCTGCTCCTCTTAATAGTCAGCAAATTCCTAAGGCAGGCAACAGCTGAAATATTTACAAAGCACACAACCATTATTATGATCATTAACTGGAATTCTTGATCTAATCAGTGTATGTAGCATTATTTGTAAGTTTGAGGTAATTTTATCTTAGGTTTATTGCAAATGAGTTATATAAAGTATCCAGATATCTAGGAAATTGCATAAATGGGATGTTAAATATTTGTTTCAATAATGAATTACCGTGAGTTGGCATATTGAAAAGAATTATAACACCGGAAGAAAACTCACCTAAAATACTTTATTAGCGTAGAATTTTCGCCTAAGACATCGTCATATCATAGACAACGTCAGTTGAAGATCACAAAGTGGCAACTGAACCTTAACAAACAATTCTAAAAAGCGCCACCTAAGATATCTAATGTAAGATAACTAAAAAGTCAGAAAATGAAAATTTCTTAACTTATTAAATATATATATATTTAATATAAGTTAAGAAATTATTAAATATTTATACTTATATATATATATATATATATATATAAGCAAGCTTATGAAATTACTTGGTAACCCTAATATACAGTATCCCCAAGTTAAAAAATTAATTACATTTATATCTCCTCCAGAGATTCTTATTAAAAATGAAAACACCTTGCAGCAACGTATAGGCAAAGTCGATAAGGTTCTGTATTACTAAAACCTTGATATTTCTGAGACTGTTCAGCGTGAAACCTGAAAATAGAACTCATGAGCAGGAATTTGTAAAGTTCATTTTATTTATAATTACAAATACAAATATAATTACAAATAAAAATTAAAGTAGAAGCAACTAAGGTAGAAGCTTATGTCTGCCAAATACTTATGTTCTACGGCTAGTTTGTCTGTTTTGGGGAAAGGAAACTTGGATTTTTGAGAAGAAACCCTTTGACTTCCATATGAGATGGGGTAACTGACCTTCACCTGGAAGATGCTTACTTCGTAGATTGAATTCGAACCTGGGCCTTTCCAATGGATGGGCAAACGTCGCGCTACGAAGGCGGTCTCTTAGTTAGGAAGGTGAGAAAAACTTAATGGAACCGAGAATGGTGAACTGCACATACAGGATCAATGACTGCCCTGTCCTCTCCTCCCATTTAACCTTCTGTTCTTTATTTTAACTCAGTTAATCCGAACAGCAAACCTCAAAGATCTTCATAATAACTGGTATTGATTATTTTTGGAAGAATGATTGCTAGTTTTTGGATCTTAGTTTTAGATACAATTATATTAGATGAAAGTATTATATATAAAACCGAATTGATAGGAATATGTAAGGTACACATCGTATTATTTACACTACACACATGCACAAGGAAATTCTATTACAGTAAAAATAACATCCTTAAAAAGAATACTTTTATAAGACCGATCTTTATTTATTGCACATAATCGAAGACTATTTCGTTACTCACGATTTTGGTGTCGTGGGAGAATAAGAAAGGGGAACGAAAAAAGAAAATACAATACAATTGATAAAAATCCTTCGCTCTGTCGAAATCGAAATTTAATAGTTTGTAGTCGCTTTGAAGTCTTCTCGGTGTGTGCAGAAGTCTCTTTTCATATTAGCATAGCGGAGATTGTCTACTTGAGTAGAATTATTCTTGTAGCATGAGAGAAACGTCATGAGATTGAAAGAGGTACTTCCCCCTCACCCTTCTCCTCTTCTCCCCAACACGTTGCAAGTCGATAACAGTAGTTCACCAGGAAAGATATTTGCGTTACAAGATTCATCCAAGACGATGACGAATTTAGACGATTTCCGAGTTCATGTTTTAATTTATTTTTTTATTGGCTTAAAATTGAACGCAATAGAAAAAAGGCAACTGCACGAAATGAAACAAAACATTTTCAATTTCGTATTTTCAGATAAACTTCATGATGTCACGGATTTTTATTCAATAGTTCTCGATTTTAATTGAGTTCTGATTAATATTAAGAGTAAGAATGTTTAAAATTATTAAATATTCAAACATTTAATCAGCACTAGTTTTTTTTAATCATGATTATTCTAAACATATAGAAATGTTACTGTGCTCATTGTAAAATGACAAAACTTAACGTTAAGTTCAGTCATGTTGAGAGCACGTGCCTCTTTATAATTCATTCAAAGCACGATTCAGAATTTAGAGATACGAAGTGTTAACATTACCGCTTATTCATTCAGCGATGCTAGCGGCACGAAGGATTAATCGAATAAATTAACTGCAGGTGTGGTTATTTAATTATTATCACAAGCCTAAAAACTTTATGAAATTTAAGAGTTACTCGTAACGAAACGAGTATCACGAGGACTAAGCATTATTCGGATTAGTAGCGCCCTCTACGTCTGACAAAACAAAACAGCTTTGTGGTGTTTCCATACTGTCTCAGACTTCAGTAATCATAACTTATGCATATAAAAATCTTAACATGTTTATAAGATTTATGCATGTAAATATTGTGTACAGTAAACACCCAGTTTTGGTTTTATAAGAAAAAAAGAGGAAACCAAAACAAACGCTAACATGTACACCTTTCGACTCTTGAAAACAGATTTTATAGTACAGTCATCCCTCGACTTACGTCCGTTCGAAGATACGTCCGTGATGCCATAATGCAGTGGTTTCCCAAACTTTTTCGATTCTCGGCGCCCTTGCTGAATCCATGTTTTCCCAAGGCGCCCTATGTCAAATTCTAACAAGTACAGTATGGGAAATAGCGAATAATTGTTTTAAATTAAAGGGTTAGATAAAATTAAATAAAACACGTATTTAAGATCACATAAAAAAGTAATTGACTAAATTCAACTAATTATCATTAGTGGGATGGATGAGCCTGTTGATCACAGCACATCTTCTCAAATCTTGGAATCAAACTGGACACAGCCACCCTCATTTCCTTCTCCACATTGATTTTCGCGGGATACCTAGTTTTTATTACAGCGACCACCGAAAATCCAGCTTCGCACAAATAAGAAGTCGCAAATGGAATTAAAATTCTCTGAGCTTTTTCACTCAGAAGAGGATATTCATCTTTTACTGATATCCAAAATTCAGTTAATTTCATGCTACTAAATTTTGTTTTCAACGTATTGCCGCAAGACAACTCAATAAAATTCTCTTCTTCTGCAGCTGTAAATTCAGATGAAGCACTGGCATTAAATGGATCTTGAATCCATGCAAATTTATCGATATTATCAATTTGAAAATCTTTCTCAAACCAGGTGATGAGTTGTGATAAGTGTTCTTCAAAAATGGATTTCATACCTCGAGAGAAATCAACTCCATTGGAGGTGAAAAACTGTTGAAACAAAGGGAAACATTCTTTGCCTCCGTCTTCATTCATTTTCTCCCAGTTTTAGTTTTTTTATAAAAGCTGAAATTTCATCAATCGACTTTAAAAAGTGCATGTTGCATCCCAGCAGGGAGAGATTCAGAGCATTCATATTTTCAAAAATATCACATAAGTATGCTAGGTTTATCAAAAAATCGTCATTTACAAAATTTTCGGTATACTTGTGGTCTTCGCCTTTAAGAAAAATATAAATTTCCTTCGCAGTTCAAACGTACGAGACAAAACATTACCGCGATCAAAAAACTAATGTTAATATTTTTCAAAAAACATTAACATTAGTTTTTTGAAAAACCTTGCCTTCAACGGCCGAGTTTTTATAAAGTTTACTACATTCACTATATTCTAAGAGCTGGTTCAATGTAGGACTCATACATTTTGACGCCAGTGCTTCCCTGTGAATAACGCAATGGATCCACAGTGCATCAGGGGCTTTGCTTCGAATAAGTGCCTGCAATCCTCCATAACAGCCGGACATAGAACGAGCACCATCGGTACAGACACCAACGCACTTAGTCCATTTCAAATTATTTTCGGATATAAAATTATCAAGGATCTCGAACAAGTCTTGAGCCATAGCACCAGCAGTGAAACTTTTACAAAAGAGAAGGTCTTCTACAATGTTATTACCATCTATAAACCGTACATAGCAAATCAAGTGAGCATCGTTATTATTATCTCTGGCCTCATCCAGCTGCAACCCAAATTCCTTCCCTTTTATTTTTTCAATTAATTGATCATTGAGGTCCTCCGCTATGTGCTGCATTCTACGACTGATGGTGTTATTGGACAAAGGCACTTTTGAAAGCAGCTTCCCAGCAGACTCACGGATCATAATGTTCACCATATCTAGCAGCCGGTTGAATGAGTTATTCTGCGAAGGTATGAGGCTTCTTATATTTTGCGATTCTACGTGCCACCTTGTAAGATGCTAGCAAAGCATTGCTGAGTATTGACGCCTGCTTATAAACACTACCTTTTCGTTGATTTAACTCTTTTAACTTTCTGGTAAAATAGTCACGAGATGTACTAACCATGCTGGGATGATTGGTTTCTAAATGGCGTTTCAACTTACTTGGTAGCATGCACGCTGGTGCCAAAATTGTCATACACAGAACACACTGCGGCCTTCCTTCACCATTGACGTCTGTCGACGTAAAACCAAAGTCCAAATAACTGTTATCATATTTTCGTTATTTACGCTTCTTCACTATTTGACGGTGTGCCCCCTTTATTTTCTCTCTCACAACGCTTATTATGTTTATTAAAAACCGATCCATTTTTAAAAATACATACGAGAAGAAATACTTCAAAAACTTCACTTGACTAAATCACAACAATATTCAGTTGATACAATCTCCGAAAACATTCAACACTAAGACCTCGCGAAACAGACGGCTATTTATATACGAACACAAAGTACCGAGAAAGTTCGAGAAACTTAATGATTGTAGAGCGCCATCTAGTAACCGTTTGTAGAGGCTTCTGCAAACAGTTATTACTAAGTGATAACGGTTTTCAGTTATCACTTAGTACATACAGTTGGGGCGCATGATTACAATGAAATCTCAACATGCGTGCAGTAACGTATCACAGAAGTAAATTACAATATAGCTGAACAAAAAAAATAAATAAATAAATAAATAAATAAAAATAAAAATAAAGTAAAAATAATAATAAAAAAAATAAATAAATAACACATATAAAGGTCATTTGACACAATTTTGTATGACAGTTTCCCATACTTTAGGAATAGTAAGAACGTCGTTACGGTTTAAATATAGTCCGTGTAGTAGGGCTTCAGCACTTTCTTTGTATAAATGTTCATGTTTATATAAAGATCTATGCAAAAGTTTCGACTTTTCCCATTGGATCCTATGGTTTGGATTTTCAATTCCGTGTTGAGAGAGGTCAGATTTCTGCGGTTTGAAAAGACGAACGTGGTCTTGATGTTTCCGAGATGCGTTTCTGAACAGACCTACCTGTCGGTCCGAAGTAAGACAATTTGCAGGAGCATCGGATCTCATAAACGCCAGGTAACATCAAAGGTGAGAGTTTGTCCTTAGGAGACGGTAACAAGTTGTAAATTTGGTTGATAGGTTTGGAAGTAGTGGCAAAATTGTATTTCTTCATAATTTTAGAAAGACGTTCGGAGATGCCTTTCACGTAAGGTATGGAAATCCTATGGACTTCTTCCTGTTAGGTTTGATGTGTGGGAAAGTGACTGATGATTTTTTGAGTTGTTTTAGGATTATATCCATTTAGGATGGCTGTATTTTGATTACTTCTAGTTCTTGGTTTAGAGATTCTTCAGAAGAGCAGAATTTGTGTGCTCTGGAAACTAGTGATTTAATAATGCCAGAATTTTGAGATGGATGATAAGCAAAAGAATTGTAAATGTAGCGATCTGAAAAGATTAATGAACTAAGATGGAGATAACGCATTTTAGTACTAATTATTGCAGCAAAAATAAATCTTTTAAAGAAAGTTTACTGAGTTTTATACTAAAAATAACAATAAATGAGGATCGATGTTAAAAGAGTATATTCTTTATATTTTTTACTCTACAAGTCAGTAATTAAGAAAACGAAACGTGAAAATCAAAGGCATTGAAAGAGAAAATTATAAATAAAGAATAAAATAATTTTGTAAATGTTTTACGAAACTAAAAAATGAGACGCAAGTTTATATTTCAATTGTTGCTTTGATAATTATTAAGTATAGTTAAAACCAGAGGTTGGCAACGCAATGCCCGTGGGCGCCCGCAGTGAATTTTTATTGCGCCCTCAGAGAAATTGTAAACTGTTTTTTTGGAGCTCGCAGCGGTAATTTTGCAGCGTAGATCGCATTATATCTAAGAGATACATTTATTACCAGTATGTGCTAAAATGCAAGAAACATAAAGAAAAAACACTGCAAATATGATACATGATGGTACAAATTAAGTGAATATTGAATCCAACATTATTTCATAGCCGAATATATAGAAACTAAAAGTTTCGGCGGATGCAAGCATAAGTAGCGCCTTATGGGCAACTCGTAGTAAAGGTGGAGCAGGCTCCAGATCATGCTTGAAGATTGATAAAACATCATTAAATCGTTTTTAAATCGTCATTAAAATAGTACTTTCACGTTTATCCATTATAAAGGGTTAGAAATATATTTGTAAACCAAAGCTTTTGCACTGATAGCGGGAATGATTCAACAAACACACATACTAAAAACCAAAGGGGTCTCACAACGTTTAGAAATGGTGTGAAGGGTAGATGACGTCAACAACTCAAACTACTTATGATCAGAGGTCACTCGAGCGCTCGCATCTGTTCTGACAGATACAAGCTAATTGTTAACATGAATATTCTTTAACCGTTAAAGAATATTCATGTTAACAATTAGCATGTATCTGTCAGATCAGATGCGAGCCCCTTGCTTTATCAATCATAATGGCAAATATATTTGTTTATTATGCAAAAATAGTGTGGCTGTTTCTAAAAAAAAGCAATATAGAAAGATATTTCAAAACCATTCATGCCAATTGCAATTTTAAGTTTAGTTATTTAAATCAGGAGGAGTCGGCAACGCAGCGCCCGCGAACGTCATAGCGCCCTCAGTATTGCGCCCTTCATATTAAAATGGTTGCCGACCATTGGACTACTCTCTCTCTCTCTTTAATTTATTAGTTCTAATTCTAGTAATTCGTGTATTTAATTATATTCTTGTCTTTCCTTAAAGCTGTTGTCAAAGGGATATATAGTTCCATAATTTCAATAGCTTCTCCTAATCTAATTTTTCTCTTAGTTTCAACATTAAGAAGAGCTGAAAAAGAGTTCTAATACGGTTTCTTTTTTTTTGGGTGGTGGGAGGAATAAATATGTGAATGAGACCAGATGAGTTAATCCTGGAGGTTTCTCTTCGAACACACGAAATTCTTCATGATTGTTCTTCCCTTATTTTACAATAGTCAGCGTGTTAGGTCTTACAGCATCCAGTTGAAAAGGTCTCTGACGAAGAATCTGATTTTTTTTTTTTTTTTTTTTTGCTAAACGTTGAACTACTAGTTTTTAGAAAACTGAATATAGTAACATATATCATCCCATGTCGCAGTATAAAAGTAGAATACCTTAAATGAATAAATTTTTAATGTCTATTATAGAGTAATATACAGCACTATACATTCACTTCATAAAATTTTTAAAAATTAACTTTCGTTGTGTTTCTGTTGATTTTTTGTTTGACCCACCCACACACACACACACACACATGTGCGCGATAGTTTATAACACGCACAAGTTACTAGCAAGCAAGAATAAATTAATACCCATATGATCAACAGATCAGGAAATTCACAAAACGCACAGATTGGCAAAACTGACTTAAATTCTGCTAACGATGGCGAAATTATGCATAATATAATCGAATCATTATTAAAATCAGTGGATCCAAGAAAAACTCCTGATGGGGACGAGACAAGTTTGACAAGCACTTAAGAACCTTTCTTGACTCCCCCAAATTCATAATAACGGTATGCCACGAATGACTGCCGATCATTATCCTTAGTATTTCCCATAAAGTAAAACTCATCTCACTAGCGGACATGTATGACTTAATTGAGGTCTCATCAGTTTACATTATGGGAAATACTAAGGATAGTGATCGGATCTTAATCCACCTTTATTACCAGTTGCTCCTGTCATGAAAGGTTTGCTTACGCTTGGATCCGCTGAAACGTTTATAGTTTCTATATGCGGCACGAAACTCTTGTAGTTTCTCTATTCGGGTTTGAAATAATGTTGGATTCAATATACACTTAATGTAAATAATTTTTGCATCGGCAAAGTGAAGTCTTTTGGCTCTCTTTTTCAGTAATTCTTGGTGCCTTTTGTGATGACACCATTTTATTAGCAACTCGCGTGGTAAATTTTGGGTCAGGCTCCCACTGATGAGACCTCAATTAAACCGGTTTGGGTCTTGCTTCGAGATGCTATGCTTGTGGGTAGGTTTTTGCCTGTCTCTGAGTGGGGCCACCACAGAGATTATGGCTCTTCTTGGTGGTGGGGTGAGCCTGCGACTATGTAGAGCCAATGCTGCGAAGTTCTTCTCGGTGACGGTGGGTGTCACCGAGTGGAACAACACTGAGTTGGGCGATCTTTCAGGATCGTCTTATTTTTAAAGCCCGCTTCACCTATACAAAGGTAGAAACCGGTCTGGGTAGTGACCCTCCCCCCATAATGAATAACATCATACATGTCCGCTAGAATATGTGTTTTACATAATGGTAAATTCTAAGGATAGTGATCGGAGCTTACGCCACCTTTACTACGCGTTTCCCCTGTTGAAAGGTTTGTTTACGCTTGGATCCGCCGAAACTTTTATAGTTCCTATATATATTCGGCATGAAACTCTTGTGGTTTCTCTATTCGGCTTTGAAATAATGTTGGATTCAATATCCACTTAATTTGAATAATTTTGCATCGCCAAAGTGAAGCCTTTTGGCTCTCTTTTTTCAGTGTATTATTATAGTCATTTAAAAATGTCAGTTCCTTTGTCTCAGGAGAACTTGCAGAACACAATTTACTCCACATGCTTCTATCAGTTACATTGGGATATGGCTGTATAAAAAAGGCATGTTTCCTATGAGACTGATGGCACCCTAACTGTGGGGTCTTGATGATCATTTAAACTTGGGATATTAGACAAGCCACATGTATCATCATATATTACACTAAAACGTCGGTGTTTATACGAGTCAATTAATACAGGAAAAACAGTTGATACATTAGAAGATGTGAAATGGACTGCATAATCTTTCGTTTCTGCCTTGACATCAGATTCAAGAGGTGATATAGACACACACACACACACACACACACACACACACACACACACACACACACACACACACACACACACACACACACACACACACACACACACACACACACACACACACACACACACACACACAAGATGATAAAGATGTTAAGTAATCTGGATTGGCATCCCTAGTAACTAAAGAAGAAATGGTTGACTCAGAAGACATATCAAAACTAGAAAAATAAATGATTGATGTCATCACTACCGAAGATTTTGATTCTTTGTCAGGTAAGAATGAACTGTAGTATCAGAAACTGAATGGGACAATACACTGGTATGTACACATTCACCTGACAATTGGCCTTCGGCAACCAGGGCAAGGCCGCTTGAAAGTTGAAAGCCTAAATCTTTTCAACTTACATCTAAATCTACTTGCTTTATACTATAAAGCAAAGAGACAGATATTGTGAGACTGTGTGTACGGTCGCGTGCATATTGACACTGTAATGGATAGATGGATCAGCAGCTACTTTCAATTGTGCGGTATGATAATTGGTTCCCAAAAAAAAGTGCCTATAAGTTAGTGTGTTTACATAAAACAGCGTTTGGAATGTATTGAGAATCAACAATACATCAGACCTTATAATGAAAGTGGGTAGCAGATGATAACCCTGTAAATGTTAAAGATTATTTAAACATGTTGCTGACCAACTGTGCACTTTATCCATTTGGTAAAGGCTTCTTCCAACGGTAGACAATCGGAGGCAAGTGTTTGATGAAAAATTAATTCTGAATAGGGAAGAACTGCTAGGGCTATTTTATCAATAGTCAATTTATATTTGTTATTTTAACCTAAAACGGAATCAGTAGTAATTTAATATTTTAAATCCAAATATATTTTTAATGGTGCAGCAATAATTTAACCACTGTATTCATAGTCTGCTTTAATTAATAAGCTAATGTCGTAACCTTAAATTCTTCGGTCGTTATTCCATTTTCAATCTCACGTTCATTTTTTATTGATTGTAAGTGGAGCAACAATATATATTCTTTTAATGGTCTATGCTTGTTTGTTGTGTAATTTTTTTTATCTTTTTTAAAAAAAACTTCTGATGTCTAAGATGAATTAACTTTCATTGATTGAAAAAGACGTAGAACTCTCAAATGCAGACGAAGAATTTACCGCTATTCAAATCCCTCATTGCGTCTGGATTAGTAATAACCCTGATAGTAAAGTTTCCCTAGATTTCTTGGATAGATTTAAAGAATTTTCGCGCATTCTTTTCGGGGAAAATCATTAAAGAAACATTGTTTGCGTTCAGATCAAACATCCTTCTCCTCTGTTATTGAAAAAAAAAAAAAAAAATCCAAATATTGAAAAGTATTCAATTAACATTTTTAAATCAAAGGAATGAAAACATCCCAATCCGTTTTCATTGCTGTTGTTTAAAGGAAACGTTTATTTCTAGTGGATTATTTTATCAGCGGCCATGCAGGGTATACTACTGCCACTAAAGCAACGAAAAATGCACTCTTTTCTCCAAAGAAGATAAAATTTTCATTTATTATTTGAATTTGAATGGTTAATGCGAAATGAATAAGGATTAGAACGCAATTGCTTGTACCTGGGAAAAGAAATGAAGAGACGCCATTAAAAAAATCCAATCCACATGATTATTTTCTTCAACCGCAGTTGCTAGATCCTTTCATCATGACCAAATTTTCCCACTACCTGATGTCGAACTTTTAATGTCGTCGTCTTAGATTCTTTGGTCATAATTCCATTTTCACTTTCACGTTCATTTTTATTGACTCTAGGTGGAGCAACAATCTATATTCTTTTAATAATCTATGTTACAACATAATAAGAAAAATCTAAATCCGTTTTTAAAGTATTTTGTAAAAAAATTAAAGTTTATGGACATCGCATAGTTTTTTTTTGTTCTGTTTCTTTCTTTCTTTTTTTTTTGTTCAAGATGGAAGGAAATTAATGATTAAAATATAAATGTATGTAGTGATTTTCTTTTCAGATCAATTATTATCGAAAGATATTTTTTTCCACTAAACAAATATCAAAACGAACTTCAACTCTTAGAAATCCAAGATAAGAAGTTTGAAATGAAAATGTTTCAAACTTCTTAACGCAGAGAGAAAAAGGACACACCAGACTAATCCTGCAAGCCCTGTTCGAACTGCTTTCTCTAGCACTTTAGATATTAACATTTGAAAATTAATTAAAAAAAAAAAATCTGTTGACATGTGACATCTTTTGGATTTCATTTTTTTTCCCTTTTTCGATTTCCGTCTTTCTCCGTTCCCTATCTTTCTTTTGTTTTTTCTCTTTGCATATTTATTTTGACTGAAACCTTTCATTTGTTGTTTGCAACAAAATTGATGAAACCTCTCAATGAATAAAAAATGTTTGAAGTGTAAGTGTGCAGGTTTACTCTTGAGATATATGAACTACGTCAAGAGAAGTTTTTTTTTTTTTTTTTTTTCAAAAACAGGAAGAAAAAAATGCAGAATAGTAAACACTCTAGTTTAGAATGTAAATATGCTAATACAATCTTCACGTTCAATTTTGAAGCAAGTATCTTAACAGGAATAAATACAACCAGACCTGTTGAGAAAGCGACTAAGGTGGAAACAATAAGTTCGTTGTTATGGAGAACAAATCAATAAACTAATAATTGTGAGTGGTGTGATATCGATCGGTCTAGGAAACAGCAACATTTTAGAACAGAGTGATACTATTTATACATGAAAGACAGTGATGACGTAATTTCTGACACAACCTTACATGATTTAACATTACATGATTTAACTTATTTTCAGACATTCCAAAAAAGTACCTTTAAAATAAGAATTTTATTCTAATATTTAATTTATTTTTTGAATTTTTAAAACAATAATTAAATAATTCATAAAATATTAAATATTTATAATATCATAAAAATGTTACAAATACACCTGAATATATTTTATATCACATTATTATTATAAAATTAAAGATAGATTTATTTATCGCGAATCGCAAAGGAATATATCTCATTTGTAAAATGAAATTATAATAACATGAGATCAGATTATTTGATGCTTCTGTATGTATAAAGTTCTCAATTTGTATAAAGCTGTAAAATGTAAAATCGATTCATACAATAAGGCAAGCAACTTCCTATTCCAGTGTTCGTAAATTCAAAGCAAGTTTGTGTATTCTCCGATGTATAGATTGTTTATCGTCGGAATCACTGCCATTCACAGTTACCTATCTGTAGTCCCCGCGACTGCACTGCAATAAACAGTCTACTCTCAACGTACTAGTAGATTCCCAATCCAACATGCGATTTATGAGATGAAATTGAAAGAGAATTGACAGGCTGAAGAGCCAATTACTGTCTAACTCGAAAAGTTCAATTACAATCTGAGTAGGTGGTGATAATTAAAGTGCGATTATTGATTTCCTCTTGGGTATATTAAGATTTGGTGATTCCCTCGGAGACACGGAGGCAATTTTGAAAGCATTCCTAAACTGTCAGCAATACTATTATTAGCCTTTTCTACACAATAAATGCATTTGCGTATTAAAACTCTTTTAGGATGAATAAATTAGCTGCCTTCCTGTGATATCAAAGTTGCTGAAGGAACAACGAGCTTGGTTTTGACGAGGGTACATTGAACAGCTCACTTGATACCCTAAGGAAATATGAACCTTCATGGGCGATTAAAAATTCCTCGTCTGTATTATTTTCAATATGAGATGTTGCGATTTGTTGAATGACTGCTATTTTAATAAAATTTAATGGAACTAATAAATTTATTCATAATTTTTTTCCAATACCAAACATTATCTCGTTGATATCGCTGAAAAGGATGAGACAAAAGAGAAAATATAGGGAAAGTTTGTATCTCTATGAAGACCACGTGTGTATATATATATATATATATATATATATATATATATATATATATATATATATATATATATATATATATATATATATATATATATATATATATACCTCTCCTTGTGGTTGCCGGGAAAAGAATAGCACCAATGTAGCTCATTGATGTCTTACAAGGTGACTAAAATGGGTATCCAGGGAGGGTAATGGATGGCAATGCTGTAGCCAATGAAGTTTTAACTGAAGCTCCGCTATCATCTGCACAATGCTGCACTGATATACAACTTTAACGGTGTTTCACAAATCACACGCGCATATTGATCTATAAAACGTACGTAAACTATTGATGCGATAAGGGAATCAAAATACGGGTAATCCACTTATTCTGAGAAATTATCGCCAGTAAAATTTCGAAAAAAAAATCATATAATTAGTTATTCAAAATTCCACCATGATCAATTTTTCCACTTTCATCCTTGTTGTGGGTTAAATAAAGAAAGCCGATAATATTCTCACGTAACGTCAAAGTGACTTATTTCTAAGATAATAAGCTGAGACTAAATAACCTAACACCCGCTTAATCTGTTAAAATATTAATATAGAATTTACTAGAAGGAATCAATCTGAACGGTGTGACTGTGTAGGAACAGTAGGAAATCATTACAATTTCCCAGCCCAATTTGCTTTATCTTTAGCATCTTGTTAAGTTATGAAAAGTAAAGAAATGGTTGGGTCATATTTACTTTTAAAATAAAAAGACATTTAGAATGTCAGATTTACTCCCATCTAATTCAAGTTATCTTTATTTGACCACTTGGGGTTGCGAATTATCCAAACTGCACTTCCCCACTTCCAAGAAATGCAATTAAATGTAGCGCTAAAGGATATTTGGTGTGTTGAGTAAGAAGGAATGCTTAAAATCAGTTGAATTTTGAAGTGTTTCTGATTAATATTTACTCAATCGGGCTAATGAAAAACACGTCTTTCGATTTAATACAACGAACAAAATCGTGGACAAGAAATCAGGCAAACAATCAGTGCCCTCAATAGCATTTATTTTATCATCGTATAGTAAATGGAAACTTACGCATTTAGTTGACAAAGCACAAAAGAAACTGTTGTTACGTTTAAGAGACAAAGAGACTTCTATGTTTCCTTCTGCTTAAGAAATACTCATTTGAAGTGTTTTCCTCCGGGTTCTCAGGTTTTGTTATGACAATCACGCAAGCTATTTCTACAATACAAAATGTAATAGTTAAAAAACATCGCTTACTGATCCCTTCACAAAGAAACATGAATAAAATCAGTGTAACTTATTTTTATAATGTACATCCAAGTGACGAATTACATTTATTAGCAAAGATGTAATCACTGAAGCTTAAGTTCTAAGTCATTAGTACGTTTTCCTTTTTTTATATATATATTCAAAGAGAAATAAAATCATGGAATAATAAATACAGAAAATGGTTATTTAAATTTACTGATTACTCTGGCTAGTCTATAAAAATCACCATTACAGTCTTGATTATGTCAAATTATATTCAATTATCAGCGATATCATCGTGTCCTACGTTTGAATTATGAAAGTTATGAACACTCTTTGATAAAGTAACTGAATCAAGCGATAATGATATACTGTACGTCACTAAACAATGTTTAGAATGATTATTACTTTCAACTGAAATTAAACATAAATTATCTTGAAGTAATATCAGATGAGACGTATATGTTGAGAATATTACAGATCCATTGCCTTTTTTATAACCAAATATCAAATGAGACGTTTATATTTAATTAAAAAGGGATGTGATTTAGCCTGAAAGTTATATACATTTTATATATATACAAGTTATTTATATATACAAGTTATATATATTACATACATTTATGTGAATATTTATGTCTATGCACCTTGCAGTGCATACCTGAACCCATAATTTACTGAGGCCTTGCATTATATCTTCAAAATGGGATGCTTTAAAAATAATTATTAGAATATTTATAAAATTATTTATAATTTATTTTTAAATAAATATTTTACTATATTTTTCTGAGATGAAAAATAAAATATACCTGAAAATAATGAAATAATCTGAAACAAATTCTAACACCTATTAGAATATATGATAAATCAATATAAGAAACGATTACAAGAACTCCCATATATATGAATAAGGATTTGAAAGAAGAATGTAAAAGTCCTTTTTAGGACTTCCAGGGTAACAAATGGCAATGCTGTAGCCAATGAAGTTTTAACTGAGGCTCGGCTATTGCCGTTACCCAGCTATGACTAGAGCTTTTTAGCTCAATAACACTCCATCCACACAGATTTACTTCATTCAGATGACGAGATAAAGAGTCAAGGACTCAGTCCATCGCCCAGTTCTTATTAGAACTATTAGAACTCCCATATATATGTATATATATATGATATCAAATTAATGCATAGCTCCCATATAACATATCAAATTATAATAAATTACCAACTATATATCCTTATTTGTAATTTGAACAACTAGAAACTGCGATAATTTGTAATTATCGCAGTTTCTAGTTGTTGTGGAATAATGTCAGTGTCTAATATTATGTTCATGAGTCTCAAAAGTATTGGATTAATTTGATCAAAGTGTGTTAAAAGGTCTATGAGTCTTATTTTCTCTATTCCAGGAGTGGGCTTTGTTTTTAGTTGATTTCTTATGTTTATGTGTAATGATTATAGATGAGTGTTACTGGGCGACGTTTTTACTATGTATTAAATAGATTTTCTTTTACAGTAATACTATTTAGAATGTGGTCATTTATCCATTAGTTATTGTCTGTTCATCGCATCGTTTTTGTAGGCTTTGTTGCTTTTTTGTATATTTCTGTGAACATTAGATGGAAGTTCTCGTATAAATTTACAGGAACATTTATTTTGAGTAAGCAAATCCAGTCTGTATTTTAATAAGGTTGTCGACAATAATAATAATAATAATAATAATAATAATAATAATGTATTTTTTAAAATAATAATAATAATTTATTACATATGATACATACATTACATTGTTTTGATTACATATGAAACAACATTACTTACATTTGTTTACGAATGATACAACATTACATACATTTCTTTACGTTTGATACATTCATGTATTCTGATAATAATAATAATTTTTCGCAATAATAATTATCATAATTTATAACATATGATACATACATTACATACTTATCATTATATATGATACAACATTACATACATTTGTTTACATGTGATACGTACATTAGATGCATTTGATTACATATGATACATTTTATTTATTTATTTATTTATATTTTTTTTTATCTTGGATGAAATGAGATGTATTTTCTCAGCTTTCATCCTCGAAGCTTATCTGTGAGCTTATCCGAGGATGACACCAGTTATTATTTATTGGTTTATTTGCTGTGCTGGGAAGCTATGGAATCAAATCTATGTTTAATTGATCAAATTAGCTTGATTTCCACTGCAACCGTTGATTGAGAAATTCGAACGCACGCACGCACACACACACACACACACACACACACACACACACACACACACACACACACACACACACACACACTTGGAATGTCTTGATGCGTCGCTGAACTGAAAACCTGAACGAATATATTGTGTTTCATTGCGCTTGTATGCTATTTTGGATGTGTGTTTCTTGTTCATAGTATGTCCTTAGAGTCCTTTTCAGGCTATTGTAGTTTTTAAGGTTTCTGCATTCAAAAGGTATATATAATGATATATACAAAATATAATAATAATAATAATAATAATAATAATAATAATAATAATAATAATAATAATAATAATAATAATAATAATAATAATAATAATAATAATAATAATCGTTGTGGTCTGGTTGCTTTGAATGTTTTGTTACTCGTTTATTTCTTCTTTTAATTTATTTTTTCGCTAAGCGTCAGAGCAACGATGTTCAATGCCCACGCAATGTACTTCTCGTATATCGCTCGAGAGAAATGCCTCGTGCAGTTGAAATGGGATGAGAGAAATTATTCTGTAGGAAATGTGAGAGGAGATACACTCGAAAATTTCCAAGAGATAAAAAAGGAAAAAAATAACAAACTTGGTCTACAGTAATCACGTATACTCTTAACGCTTTATCTTTAAACCACAGCTTGTAGTAAAAAGGAAGCATTCCATGGAGAGGACCATCTTAACTGAGATACTTAAGCCAGTCACGATTTCCACATTTCAAAGAAGAAGAACAGTTCTCGCGAATGCTTGTATAGACTAGTAAGCTATTCTATGCTTTGGAGCAATAAAAATAAAATAGAAATAGAAACATGCTGGAAATGAACAATTATGAAGAAAAAATATTCAACTTCTTTGGTTTGAATTATGTAACAGGATATCAACAAATATTTCTAGTAATCATGAGAGGTTTTCCTCATTATGTCATGACAAAGCAGAAATCTTAAATTTAATTTTTTAAAAAATAAATTTAATATAACTTATTTTATCTACTGTTACTTTGAAATGATATTTTTTTTACGCTATTTTCTTTAATTTTAATAAATGCACCATTTTATAATATATATGACTTACCGTGAGATGCGGTGATTGATTCATTCAATCCAATACCCTTGGAGGGTAATGGATGGCAATGCTGTAGCCAATGAGGTTCTAACTGAGGCACGATTATTGCTGTTACCCTCCTGCCATGATCAGAGCTTTAATTGCTCAATAACACCTTACCATACACTGTCCTCTACAGATAGCGGGGAAGATGAAAAGCATTCTTGCTTCGCCCCTTTAAGCCAGTCCTTATAAGGATAAAGAAAAAAAGTCCCTGAATCCAATACCCTTGGAGGGTAATGGATGGCAATGCTGTAGCCAATGAAGTTTTAACTGAGGCTCGGCTATTGCTGTTACCCTCCTGCCATGATCAGAGCTTTAATTGCTCAATAACACCTTATTATCCATACACTGTCCTCCACAGATAATGGGGAAGATGAAAAGCATTCTTGCTTCGCCCCTTTAAGCCAGTCCTTATAAGGATATAAAAAGTCCCCGTGTGGGATAAGAATAGCACCAATGTAGCTAATGAATATCGTACGAGGCGACTAAAATTGGTATTGGTACCCAGGGAGGGTAATGGATGGCAATGCTATAGCCAATAGCATTGCCATCCATTTTTTTTCAAATAAATGTCAATGTGTTATAATTCTTGGGTTTAAGTCAGTTAATTTAAAAAATGAATATATATATATATATATATATATATATATATAATATAAAGGGGCGAAACACACACACACACACACACACACACATACATATATATATATATATATATATATATATATATATATATATATATATATATATATATATATATATATATATACAGGGTGTTCGGGATAAATTTGACATATTTATAATTAATTATATTTTTCCGTAAGTTACATGTATTAACACAGACTTCTCTTCATTTAAAAGTTTGGACCCTTCTTCATTCATATACAAGATGTCAGAAAGGATGGATAGCTGGAACCCACCTGAATCATGGAAGAGAATAACTTGTATCATGATGATTCGTGCCCGCCATCAAAATAAGGATATTACGACTGCTGCCCAATGCTCCCTGAATACAGTAAAAACAATCAGACATGAACTAGAGACTTGCAATGGTGACTACGAGGATGTAGCAAGAAGAAAGATCCCTAGCAGACGATCTGATTGCGTTCGTACAGCAGAATTCCTCGCAAATCTGCAGGAACAGGTGTTGAAGAACCCTGGCATTGGAATTCGGGCTTTGTTCGTGGAGTTGCTAACTGTAGTCAAGCCCTGGATAACAAGGGTAGCCAATGGTAGGCCATATGTATGGCAGCAGGATTCGGCCCCTTGCCACACCTCTGGGAAAAGTCAAAAATGGTTGTCTGAAAATTTCTACGACTTCACCAGTCCAAATGTTTGGCCTCCAAACTCCCCAGACCTTAACCCCATGGATTATTTTGTATGGGGCGCAGTTGAAAAAGACACCAATCGCACTTCCAGTAATACAAAAGCCCAGTTAATGGATAAAATTAAAACAGTTTTTGCGGCCCTTCCCAGGGAGACTGTAGCATCAGCTTGTTCGAGGTTCCGAAGCAGAATTGAAGCTGTGATCGATGCTAATGGTGGTTATTTTGAGTAAATCTTGTTGATAGTATTGTAATTAACTCTGCCTGTAATGTTTTTTTGTCAATTCATTAAATTTAATAGATACAAAGAAGATTTTCTTTTTCCTTACGAAACTGTCAAATTTATCCCGAACACCCTGTATATATATATATATATATATATATATATATATATCTTAAGATCTTAAAAATTAAATTAAACCAAAATTTTGCCGTTTTATGATGGTATTACGAAGCAATACGTGTTTATTCCAGAAAGATTTGATTGATTAAAGCGATCTTTAACCGCCATGCATAGAAGAAAGCCACAGAGGTATTATATATAATTGGTATATTTTTATGTTCCTAATGCTAGCAAGTATTATTGAATGAAAATATGCGCGTTCCGCAGACGACGTTTTTCGGTTTGGGATTAAAAACTCTACGTTTTGTAAGGAAAAATAAACTTTTCTGTACCTGATATCAACCCACTCAGAAGCAAGTTTGAATAATAAAGAATACAAGCATTCAAAGGAAAACATTAAGTTAAGTTACATTTCCAATTCTTTTATACAAATCTGTTTACTTTTATCTCAAATGACATTGGAATTTTGACATATTTGTATTAAAATCACAGGCGTGATATTAATCGTAAAACTTCCAAAACACTTGAAGAGTATAATATTCTCTCGAGAAGGGGATTAAGTCTCACAAATGACTGACACGATTTGGATTACAGTACCCAAACAACAGGCTTTCTCTGCGAAACAGGCTGCTTAATTGTTCCCACAAATCCTCCAAATGACAGTTTTGAACCTTTTTTTTTTTATTCAAATACAGTTTGAGAGCAATCCCATTGTTGAAGCGAATGCAAACAAGCTCGTGTTGTTAATTAAAATCGTGTTTACTTTTCTTCTTTGATTGTATGGTGGGTATTATTTTAGTGTGAATTTTCTATAGGAGGCAATATCTCAGCAACTTTTACATGCTGTAGGGAAAAATAAACTACACTTAGTACACTATAATATGGATCTGTATAATATAATTCAATAATTTAGTGTATTTAGTTTTTATCATTGTGCATAGGATTTAAATAATGAATTGAAATGAAGAATGATTTCGTACATCGACAATACTTATCAGAGACTAAAACTAGCTTAAAAAGTATTGTTTGGTTCTCGTGAACTTAGGTTCGATTAGGTTAACTATTCTGTCATAACATTACTTAAGATTATATGAAAACAAGCTTTATAGTTAAATACATGACAGCACATTGAATCCAAACAGCTTAAAGGACGGATAAAATTACCAATGAATTTAAATTCTGGAAATTTTTTTTTTAAAGTCAAACTGTTCGATAAGAAACGCATTCTATTGAAATGCAATCATTCGCGATTTTAGGTGAGTTTCGCAAAAGACCAAAAATTCAAATTCGACTAGAATTCCATTTTTGTCCGTCCGTATATATGTTATTCCTTGGTTCTAACTGCATGGATTTTTTATTGATATTCATAAATTTTGCTTTGCCTAATTTTGCCATTAAAGAAGTCCGATTGAAACTAAAATCAAAATTAATCAAGACATTTTTAATACAGATTCTAAAGACCTGGTTACATTAATAAAGTCAGAAAGAAATTACTAGCATCAGACAATAATGCAACAATCTATAAATTATTTCTGAATTAAATTATTTTTGCAAATTATTTACTACGAATTCTATTTTTTTTTTCGATATTTGTTAATCATCACTGAGATGAAATGCAGTGGAATTCCCTTTTTGGGATCAGACTTCTTGCTTTTGTACACTAACAAATAACTGCGTAGTTGGAATGGTGCAATAAACATCACTTTGTCGAAGAGCATTTCAGAGCTAAACCTACCTATGTGGACAATGAACGCACTCATCCACCGTTCACCTTTCTCACACTGAGCAATTCTTTTTTTATCACATTCAGTTAGAACAAAATAAACAACTTCATAGGGTTCAAGAAAAAAACAAATTTTCAAAAACGTCCTGTGAATGCAGTCTGTTTCTTTATAGGATTTATATCTGTCATTCGCTTCCTAATGAACGACCTCTCGAACACCAACAGGTAACGCTAATAGGGACATGCTGGAAGAAACCGAATATATACATTGAGCAATACAGTGAGTAATATTTGCCATTCATATTCCACAGTTTTTTTTTTTTTTGTTAGATGGGCGAAGCAAGAATGCTTTTCATATTCCCCGTTATCTGTAGAAGAAAATGGATGGTTCAGTAATATAGGGCTATATGCTATGATCATGGCAGGAGGATAACAGCAATAGCCGAGCCTCAGTTAAAACTTCATTTGCTACAGCACTGCCATCCATTTTAGTCGTCTCGTACGACATGCATGGGTTACAGTGGGGCTATTCTCATCCCGGCCACACACTGGGTAATGTTCATTAAAAAAAATAAATAAAAATAAATATATAAAAATGTTTCACATTTTTTTTTTTTTTGCTAGATGGGCGAATCAAGAATGCTTTTCAGGTTCCCTGTTATCTGTAGAGGACAATGTAAGGATAGGGTATTATTGAGCTATGAGCTCTGATCATCGCAGGAGGATAACAGCAATAGCCGAGCCTCAGTTAGAACTTCATTGGTTACAGCATTGCCATCCATTACTCTCGCTGGGTACCCATTTTAATCGTCTCGTACGACATGCATGGGCTGCAGTGAAGCTATTTTTATCCCTGCCACCACACGGGAGGTATACAATTGGGAACATCCTCTTCAATATCAACGAGATGATGTTTGGTATTGAAGAAAATATATGAATAAATTTATTAGTTCCATTAAATTTTATTAAAATAGCAGTAATTCAACAAACCGCAACATCTCAGACTGAAAATACAGACGAGGAATTTTAATCACCCGTGTAGGTTCATATTTCCTTAGGATATGAATGAACAGTTCAATGTACCCTCATCAAAACCAAGCTCGTTGTTCCTTCAGCAACATTGATATCACAGGAAGTAGCTAATTTATTCATCCTAAAAGAGTTATAATACGCAAATGCATTTATTGTGTAGAAAAGGCAAATAGTATTGTTGACAGCTTAGGAATGCTTTCAAAATTGCCTCCGTGTCTCCGAGGGAATCACCAAGTCTTAATATACCCAAGAGGAAATCAATAATCTCACTTTAATTATCGCTACGTACGTCAATTACTGTCTAACTTTTCGAGTTAGACAGTAATTGGCTCTTCGGCCTGTCAATTCTCTTTCAATTTGATCTCATAAATCACATGTTGGATTGGAAATCTACCACTATGTTGAGAGTTATGGTAATCCCGACCATAACACACACAGGGACCAGGTTCCATAACAATTGACAATTGACAATTGATATTTATGTCTTTAGGGGTGAAGCAAGATGCTTTTCATATTGCCCGCTATCTGTTGTGGTTACAGTGAGGGTAAAAGTTATGAGCAGTTTGCTCGCCCTGAATGGGCATGGAGATTATGCATCGTTATAGGAGGCTATTATAGTTTTTGGTCTTCTGTATTTGAATATGTCCGTTGCCTCGTATGCTGCAGCTTTCTGGACCAAATCGTTGGGGTGTGTGGACGTCTTTAGAAAAAACTTGGATGTGAAGGATGGTAGAAAAGAGAAAATATAGGGAACATTTGTGTCTCTATGGAGTTGATTGTTTCTAACATACCACGGGGGGTTCAAAATCATTCTCAAGCACTTTTTCTGCACTCGTTGTATCTTGATAATGTTAGTATTAGAGGTGTGGCTCCAGGCTGGAGAGGCATAGGCAATTATAGGACGAATCGTCATCTGGTATAGCTGCAATTTGATTCTGTTGCTGAACTTGCTATTTCTATTAACTAGCGGAGAGATCTGAGCTATGGCTTTAGATGCCTTTATTGTTGCTGTGTTGGTTGAAAGATAGCATAGCTCTTTGTCGAGAATTACACCCAGGTAATTTGTTTCTGTCTGTCAGGGAATTTTAGTATTGAATAGTAACACATCTCCAGCAGGAGACATTGGCCTTTTTGAGAAAAGAACGGCTGAGATTTTCTGGGGGTTGACTTCCAATCTCCACTTGGAGAACCAACCCTCTAGCTTTAGAAAGCTTTCTGGTAATGAAATGGGTCGGAGAGATCTGGTTAGTATTGCCGTATGGTCCGCATACAGGGCCAAAATGGAAGTCATCGGATTGTGTGGGATGCCTGACATGTATGCAGAAAACAGCAATGGAGCTAGTAGAGAGTAGAGATCCCTGCGGCACTCCTACAAAGATATGGCGCTGGGACGATGTAGAACCGTTAATTTTAACTAGCACTGATCTATTCTGAAGATATGAACGGATTAGATGAACCATTTTTAGTGAGATACCGGCTGAGATAAGTTTGTGCAGGAGTCCAAAATGCCAGATTTTGTCAAATGCTTTGGATAGGTCTAGTAATACAGCTCCTGTGCACTGGCGCCAGTTGTAGCTGGTGGTGATATATTCCACAATTCTGTGGATTTGCTGGGTAGTACTATGGTGTCGTCGAAAACCAAATTTTCTTTAGGGAGGATGTTTAGGTCGTTTACTGAGGTTTGGAGTCGTGAGAAGATGACCTTCTCGGCAATCTTTCCCAGATTAGAGATGAGACTGATTGGACGATAATTCTGCGGTAAGTGTGGGTCTTTGCCTGGCTTAGGTATAGGAATCACATCAGCCAGTTTCCAGGTGGAAGGAAAATAGTGAAGTCTTAAGATTGCATTTATTATACTGGTCAGGTGCACTACAGCTTTTCGAGGCAGCAGCTTGATCACCTGGTTTCAGATGCCGTCAGTTCCAGGAGCTTTATTGTTCTTACGTTTTCTAATAATATCATATAATTCAAGAGGTGATGCGGGTGAAATATGGTCAGCACTGGTATCTGAGAGATTTAATGCATTCCTAACCTGTCTGTGGATTTTGTACAAGTGAGTGAAATCTAAGTTGTTATAAGAAGGTGTCCACAGCTCCTCTAGATTCTTTAGTATGGCTTCTGCCTTATCTGCATCTGTGTGGACTAGGCCCTGAATCGAGATTATGAGGGGGGGGGATCTGTTTTTATTTTTGATGTTTCTCAGTAACCCCCAGGCAGCGTGATCAATAGGTAAGATAGAGGCTAACTTGTTATCCCAAACTTAGTTTCTATGAGTTTTAAGTGCATCTCTTACTGCCCTGTTCAATCTATTGATCACTGTTTTGTCCTGAGGAGCACGAGTGTTACGAAATCTCTCCCTAGCTCTATTCGTCTCTCTGATCAGGTCTATTATATCCTCAGGCAAACGACCAGGCTTGGGAAGAGGTTTGTGGAAGCTTGCAACCGTTATAGTGGACTTAATCTGTTGGGTGAGGCTAGTCACTGCAGATTCCACATCTTCTGGTGTGCATATGTGAGAGACAGGTCCAATTTGATCCCTAAGTGCTTTAGACAATCTCTCCCACGATATGACTGAACGAGAGGGAGGAGACAGGTATTCTTGTTCTCCCAATTGCAGTAGAATTGGGTTGTGATACGACGACAGCTCGTTTAGTGATTTAAAGCTGTACTGTACTTTAATGTCTTGCAGGATAGCTATATCCAGGACGTCAGCAGTGCCAAACGTACTGAGATGAATTGGATCGGTAGGTCCAGCCACAACAGTATAGTTTGATCCTGTGTAGCTGGAAAGGATGCGACCATTTTTATTGGTAGATTTACTGTTCCAAGCAGGATGTTTTGCATTGAAGTCTCCAGCGATTACCATCGGTCCTTTTATTCCAAGGATGGCATCCAGATCTGAGGTCAATAATGTCTTTAATGGAGGGTAGTATGCAGAAAAAATTTTAAGGTTTCCAATTGAGTTTTTGAGGACATTAATTCCTGTGATTTTGAGGTTGGTGGTTGTAGGGTTGGTTATTGAATGATGATTGATATAGTTTTTGATAAGGGTGGCTGGAGCTCCACCTTTATACCCAAGTCTGTCGTTTCTGTAAATCTGATACCCTCTGATTTTTAGGGTGTCTGCAGGCCTCAAGTGCGTTTCATTGATTACTAATATATCTGGGTTGTATCTATTATTGAATTCATTGATTTCTAAGAGTTTATTTTTGATACCGTTGGCATTCCAAGCAATAATCCTAAGCGAATCTGTGACGATTTTTTTCCTATGCATGAGAGAGTGCAGATAATATGGATTTGGTTTGTTGTAAGAATTTTTTGGAACACTTAGTGATGGATTTGAATTGCGGAAATCCTGCAGCATGTTTCCAAGAGAAGAGGTTATAATAGCTGATAGATTTGAATGTGGATTGGTCAGGTTCTGGGTTTGTACCATCTGTTTGGAGCGGGCCACATCAGCATATGTTCTCGTTTGATGTTGAAGATTCATTTTCTTAAGGAGCTCAGTTAATGATGGACGAACACCTGTTGGCATGTTCTCACTCTTGGAGGACTGAGGAGCCTGAGCTTCAGGAACTCTCGCACTAGATGATGAGGTAGATTGATTATTTGGATCGTTCTATCTGTTTTTGGGGTGATGTATACACCCTCTATAATTAGCAGGGTGAGGACCCCCCACAATTAGCACACTTAGCCGGGGTGGATTTTTGGCTTGTTGTCGGGTGATTCTCGCCACATTTTAGGCATCTGAACTGAGCTTTGCATAGGATCGGGGCATTGCGAAATTTTTGGCATCTGTGGCACTGCCCAAAAGATGCTTTCTTTCTCAATGGTTCTGGGGTTATTTTGAGTCCACAGATTGATTTTAGATTATAGATGTCTTTGTAAATGTTATGAATTTCTACTAGGACTAAAGGCATAGGCGTCGTATTTGAAATTTAAACATTCTAGTGACCTTTCTGGGAGGTAGATCCTGTAAATTAAGGTCGGTAACTATTTCATCCGCGTCAATATCCTCGGAGACTCCTCGTAGGACCACTTTCAGATTTTTTTCGGAGGCAAGTGAAAATGTGTGATATTATGTTCCTCTTGCGTCCAGCTCCTTTGTAAGATTTCTATAATCAGCCACCGTGGCGGGCTGAATTTTTATTCCCTCGTCTACATTTTTAGCAGATCTATAACTTATTTGTAAGTTAGCCATGATGGTTCGTGTTGTCCATTTCTGCTTTTCCCTTAGGATAATCGGTGGCACCTTTTCATTGGGGGAGGCAGAGGGATCTGAAATGGGAACATCCTCGTCCATTCCACCATCATTTGTTGGCTCAGCAGCGAGAGTTTTTCTCTTCTTGCGAGCGTGGATTTCTCCTTGATCAGAAGGATTAGTGGCAACTAGATTGAGTTTTTCCTGCATTTGAGGAGAGTCTTCGTTTTCCTCAACGTCGACTTCAGGTGAAGAATATAAGTTTAAGTTGGCGGGCCAATCCCTTTCAAACTTTTTGAGAAGCTTTTTAATAAAAGTGAGTGCTTGCCTTTTATCGAGTGACTTGATAATGATGTCGTGGTCGATCATGCTAGCAGGCCATGTCAGCTTGAACTTCTTTTGGAGTTTATCAATAGCCGGCTTTTTATCGAGCAAATCAGTGAATACGTCTAGGTCAGGTACGCTCATATCGTTTTAACTGCGTATGAGCGTTAATAAAAATCCCGCATATTTTTGTAGATATTCTACAAAAATTTCTGCCAGCAGAAATTTTTGTAGAATATCCCTCAGCCGCAAAGGACTGCCAGCAATACCAAGCGTAGGCTAAATGAAGCAATAGCAATTGAATTGCATCTTAACCAAAGTCTTACCTAGATATTTCATAAAATGAAGAACACTTCGGATTCATTCATTCATTCACAATCTATTCATAGAGGCCCCCACGATCGCCATTACTTCAGAATTCTGATTATATGCATATCTATGACTGAAGGTTCTGGACATTAAATGTCGCTGTTCAATGCCGGTCAAATTTGAGCATTATTAGGACCGCAGTATTCGCATCCTGGATTCTTCATCGGTTTCATAGGCTAATCATTTTGATAAATAAATATTTTATTTATTAAAATTTTTTTAGGTGTTCTTTATTAAACTGCAACAAACAGAAATTTTTTCTTAGATTATTGTCCTATTTTAAGAATTATAAAACAAAATATTATTATTTTCATTGTTTTTATCATTATTACTAGAAATACTAAAGATAAAATACCGAAAAAATACATTTTTCTCAACAAGTTGCCATTCATACTACAAACTCTGATTAACGATTCTATCAATGGCTATCCACAGAATTCTTGTAGCTTAACATTAGTCTTCAGCTGGTAAATTCATACGAAGAGTTTCGAAAACTCAAAGCAGTGGCGCTGCATTTCTTTGTCGTTTTATTTTTATTTTTAATATAAATAAAAAAAAGGAAAACAAGATTCGTTGTATCATATATTGCCGTTATAATGCTAATAAGTTTGTCCGATATTTTATAAGATACTTTGGTCTTCCACAAATTGTTTATCAACCTAATAAAATGCTATTTTGAAGCCTACAGGTTATGTGATCATAGGTTTCTGAAATTCTAAACATTTCCGAAGGAATTGGTTTAAAGAATATATTTGGTCTATGTGGCCTCTTTCCTTCTGAAGTTTTAATCAGTTTGGGATTAAACGGACGAGGGAGGATAATTGTGACAAAAATGATTGATAAAATACGAACAGTTCTAATCGTATTTAAAATATTGTCCAGAAGAGGATCACGATTAATTTTCTCCTTAAAACTGGTTGCTCCCGGTCCCATCATTGAATAATCCCATTTTCCAGACCATTTTCGATTGCTGGATAACCAAGATTGCACTAAGCATTGATAAAGATGCACTTGCAACTTGAACAGTGTTTTTGCTTGGAGAAAACCTCTTAGCAACACAAACGTCATTCCATCAAGAAACGGCTCTCCACGAAAAAAGCGTGCATGTGGACGAAGTGTTGGCAATGTTGCGTATAAAAGACTTGGTATAAAGAGTGTATTTACTCAGAGAAATTGGATTTTGGGTTAGGAGACTGTCCGTTTCGTCCGCGGTTTAGAAATTAGTTACGCTTACCGCATACACAGAGACGTATTGGGTGAAGACAACGTTATGTGGTAGGACTATGATGCAAACCAACAAAACAAAACAAACAAAAGCAGTTACTTGATTTCTTGCACTTAAATATTGGTTAGAATAAGGTATTTGGTGATCAGGAATAGAGCAGTAATCAACAAACAGGGAATGAAATGTTGCCCATCGAAGAGATGATAACAACTGTGGCATCCTTGATGGAACGATTAATCGGAAAGCAAGAAGGAGAGACAGACTGATGAATACAGAAACATTGAGGATAATTTTTTTGAACAAGGAAATTAATCTCAAGGATAAAAAAACATGGAAGGAGATAAATGCATTGGATCTGGTAAACAAAATATAATTGCTTCAAGATAACAGCACGTAAAATAATTTAATAAAGTCATCGAGGATTATAGACACTGACTTTTGCTAAAAATAGAACTAAAGTTTTCTTATGGTTACCAATTAAACTTATTAGTACACAGTATTATTTGGTTACCAATTAAACTTATTATTATTATTATTATTATTATTATTATTATTATTATTATTATTATTATTATTATTATTATTATTATTACCACGGGCTACTCCAGGAGTCCTTAGACTCATTGAGGGAGGCCCTGAACATCATGTTCACGCAGCTGTTCAACATTCTCACAGTATCTATCATACCTTGCCTTGAACTCGCTCACTGTCATAGCACCCACAACAGACTCTGGTAGCTTATTCCACTCATTTACCACTCTAAAAGTAAAGAACCCAGCTCTAACACTCCTGCTAACCACGCTCTTGCCCAGCTTCCATGGGTGTCCCCTAGTTCTCCCACCACCAGTCCTGACCTCAAAAATATCATCTGAATTAATCCTATAGAATCCTTTTAGCAATTTGAATGTCTCAATCATGTCTCCCCTTTTCTGCCTATCAACTAGTTTTTGCAACCCACAAATCTTCAACCTGTTCTCATATGGTTCATTCCATAGACCTGCTATCATCTTAGTCACTCGCCTCTGGATCCTCTCAACCTCCTCCCCATCAAGAAGGAACCGAGGTGACCAAATCTGGGCACAGTAGTCGAGATGAGGTCTTATCAGGGCTCGGTACAGAGGTACAATAACTTGTTTTTCTCTGCTCGTCAAGGTATACTCGTCAAGGTATATCCACCAACACTCCCAAGTCCCTGGCCTCATCAATCTCTTGGAGTACAGTTCCACCAATGTGGTATACTGCTGCTAATCTTTTCACTCCGAAATGCATAACCTTACATTTTGTCACATTAAATTGACATCCATTCTCCTTAGTCCAGAACTCCAATCTATCTAAGTCATCTTGCAAGACTTTGACATCTTCTGCATTCACTATCGCCCTACCCAACTTTGCATCATCAGCGAACAAATGAACTGTCCCACTTAGACCCTTCCCTATATTGTTAATGAACAGATTAAACAGCAGTGGTCCAAGAACAGAACCCTGTGGCACACTACTAGTCACAGGCCGTTTTTTGGACTCTACTCCTGAATAAACTACTCTTTGATATCTCTCCATCAACCACCCAGCTATCCATCTCACCAATCCTATATCCATTCCCATATGTTGTAGTTTACGGATTAGAATTCCATGTGGTATCCTGTCAAACGCCTTTGCCAGGTCCAGCAGTATCACTGTAAACCCATTTCCCTTATCCAGTTCAGCCGTCACCTTGTTATAAAACTTGAGCAAGTTATTGAGGCATGATCTACCCTTCACAAAGCCATGCTGTCCTCTGTACAGTATGTCATTTTCATCAATCCATTCCTGTATTTTTCCCTTGACTACTTTCTCCAAGACCTTGACAACGACTCCTGATATGCTGATCGGTCGGTAATTTGCAACCATAGTCTTGGATCCTCCTTTATGCAGTGAAACTATTTTCCCCTCTTTCCACGCCTTCGGGACTAAGCCAGACCTGAGACTCAGATTAAACAACATGGTCAAGGGCACTGATAATTCATTAGCCGCTTCATGCAAGACCCGTGCCGGTATACCATCCAATCCCACAGATGTATTCACATTAAGGTTCTGTAATAGACTATTCACCTCCACTTCATTCATCACAATTCCCATATAAACTAATGTTCCTTCATTTTTTCAACGTCACCACCTGGATGATATACTTTTGCAAAGTGCGCGCTCAGTAACTCCACTATATCGACTGGTTCAATGAACTCTTTACCATCGTCATTCCTTAAAATCATTTTGCCATGTACAGTTTTTTTCTTGCTTGCAGCATATTGAAAGAACTGTTTGGGGTTCTCTTTTGCTTGCATAGCTAGTTTCCTTTCATAATCGGCTTTTGCTGTTTTTACCACACTCGTTACCCTTCTGGCCTGTACTTTATACCGTTCGTGTGCCTGCAGGTCACCCCTTTCTTTAAATTCCCTCCATAGTTGTTTCTTTTTTTGCAGCTCAAGCTTAATGGTGTTATACATCCATTTAACCCCTCCTTGTTTCACTATTCGGACCTTAGGTATACAATCAGCCATAACCTCCTGTAAATGCTCTTTGATCACTTCCCATGCTCTATCGACGTCAAGCCCTTACAGTTGTACATGCCATGGCACTGATCCAAGCAATCTCCTAAGCTTGTCATACTTGCCAGCACGGTAATTCCACATATACCCTGTCTTAATCAAAAATTTCACACCTTTAGCCACCTCCCAGGTCAAGACCTTATGATCACTCTCACCAATAGGTGGCAACATGGTCATATTCATTACAGTCAAATTCTCAGATACTATTACCAGGTCAAGCACTCTCACACCCCTAGTATTTTCAACTACATGCTGTTTCAGATAGTTATCCCTTAATAATTGAATAAAATCCATTTCCTTCCTCACATGTGTCCTCTCCTCCTTCCAATCAATGTTACCATAGTTGAAAGCCCCCATAATAATTACCCTCCTTCCACTCATTTCATCAATTTGTTTATGCGTACCATCTCCACCATCTATTCCATCACCTGGTCTATAGCAGCACCCAACTGTATATTTTATTCTGCCAGTATCAATCTCACACCAAATAGCCTCAAATGAGCTCCTTTCACTATTCTGCGATACAACTTCAATTCTCCTTGGCTGCAGTTCATCAGCTATCATCAATAACACCCCTCCCCTAATTTTATTTTCTCTGTCCCTCCTAAACATACTATAACCCACACATTCTATCCCACTAACTATATCATCTTCCGTCAGCCATGTTTCACTAATGCCAACAACCTGTGGCCAGGAAGAGCCAATCAAGGCCAAAAATTCTTCCTTCTTGTTCCTAATTCTCCTGGCATTAGTATACATGAATTGCAGTGTTCCCTTTGTCCCACCCCTATCTTGATGCGTTATTCTAAATATCCCATTCCCATTTTGTGTCCTTATTGCTGGCTCAGGTACATTATATACATTTTTACACTCAACTGTCTCACTGATGTCTGGATATCCACTTCCCCCCCTCCTTGGTAGTTCTAGTTTCCCTGGTTCTGCACATCCATTTTCACTTCATTCAGCAACACTTTTTCCAGTCTCCGCACACCAAGTCCATTCAAATGCAGGCCATCAATCTTGTATAAGTCCTTTCGCCCATCAAACTCATTCCACACGTCCACAAATTCCACACCACACCGTCCGCATACCTGCGCATAATATCATTTGCGATTATGGCCCTCCTTCTAAACTCCTCTCTGTCATACCGCGGTAACAGACTCGCCATTCTAACTCTGTCACTCTTTTCTTTCGCTACCTTTAACAATACTTTCAAGTCCTCTCTCATAAAAAATTTATCACCTTTCAATTCATTCGTACCAGCCACAATTGTTATTTCTTTCACCCTCTGTTTTTGCACTCTAATGCTCTCACTTACATCCTTAAATTTCGCACCCGGTAAGTACAATTTAGTTACACTCCCATCTATTACTCCTCTTAATAACGAGTCACCATACAACACTCTCTCCTTCATTTCGGAAACTCGCCCACGCTGTTTATTTACGTTAGCCGAATCACTCTGGAAAGAGTTTTGCAGGTGTAAGTAAAGGGTAAAATCTCAAAAATTCGGACGATCTCTAGGCCACTTCTTAGTGGGCGAAAGACCGTCCATATCTCAGCGTTGGTTCCACTCAGTGACGGGCTCCCCGACCACTGAGCAGAACCGCTCAAATTCCGAGGAAAATAATTCACCGACAAGAACCCCTCAGCGGGCCGTGCCGGAGAACACCTTCCCCGGAGACTCAAAGTGCTCCCTTAAGGCAAAAACCCTAAGCGAGCGAACTCAAAAACTCACACCCAGGATAACAGCAACAGCCGAACCTCAGTTTACTTCCTCGGTTCAGCATTACCATTTGTTACCCTGATTAGTAAGTAAAGGTTAAAATCTCAAAAAAATCGGACGATCTCTAGGCCACTCCATAGTGGGCGAAAGACCATCCATATCTCAGCGTTGGTTCCACTCAGTGACGGCCACCCCGTCCTAGCAGAACCGCTCAGTGTTGGTTCCACTCAGTGTCGGCCGCCCCGTCCTAGCACACCGACTCCTGAGCAGAACCGCTCAAATTCCGAGGAAAATAATTCACCGACAAGAACCCCTCAGCGGGCCCTGCCGGAGAACACCTTCCCCGGAGACTCAAAGTGCTCCCTTAAGGCAAAAACCTTAAGAGAGCGAACTCAAAAACTCATCACCCAGGATAACAGCAACAGCCGAACCTCAGTTAACTTCCTCGGTTCAGCATTGCTAATTGTTACCCTGATTAGTAATTAAAGGGTAAAATCTCAAAAAATCGGACGATCTCTAGGCCACTCCATAGTGGGCGAAAGACCGTCCATGTCTCAGCGTTGGTTCCACTCATTGACGGCCGCCCCGTCCAAGCACCCCGACGGGCTCCCCGTTTAAGCAGAACCGCTCAGCGTTGGTTCCACTCAGTGTCGGCCGCCCCATCCTAGCACCCCGATGGGCTCCCCCACTCCTGAGCAGAACCGATCAAATTCCGAGGAAAATAATTCACCGACAAGAACCCCTCAGCGGGCCGTGCCGGAGAACACCTTCCCTGGAGACTCAAAGTGCTCCCTTAGGGCAAAAACCCTAAGGGAGCGAACTCAAAAACTCATCACCCAGTATAACAGCAACAGCCGAACCTCAGTTAACTTCCTTGGTTTAGCATTGCTATTTGTTACCCTGATTAGTAAGTAAAGGGTAAAATCTCAAAAAATCAGACGATCTCTAGGCAACTCATTCGTGGGCGAAAGGCCGTCCAAATCTCAGCGTTGGTTCTACTCAGTGAAACTCGACCACTGAGCAGAACCGCTCAAATTCCGAAGAAAATAATTCACCGGCAAGAACCCCTCAGCGGGCCGTGCGGGAGAACACCTTCCTCGGAGACTCAAAGTGCTCCCTTAAGGCAAAAACCCTAAGGGAGCGAACTCAAAAACTCACACCCAGGATAACAGCACCAGCCGAACCTCAGTTTACTTCCTCGGTTCAGCATTGCTATTTGTTACTCTGATTAGTAAGTAAAGGGTAAAATCTCAAAAAATCGGACGATCTCTAGGCCACTTCATAGTCGGCGAAAGACCGTCCATATCTCAGCATTGGTTCCACTCAGTGACGGGCTCCCCGACCACTGAACAGAACCGCTCAAATTCCAAGGAAAATAATTCACCGACATGAACCCCTCAGCAGGCCGTGCCGGAGAACACCTTCCCCGGAGACTCAAGGTGCTCCCTTAAGGCAAAAACCCTAAGGGAGCAAACTCAAAAACTCACACCCAGGATAACAGCAACAGCCGAACCTCAGTTTACTTCCTCGGTTCAGCATTGCTAATTGTTACCCTGATTAGTAAGTAAAGGGTAAAATCTCAAAAAATCGGACGATCTCTAGGCCATTCCATAGTGGGCGAAAGACCGTCCATGTCTCAGCGTAGGTTCCACTTATTGACGGCCGCCCCGTCCTAGCACCCCGACGGGCTCCCCGTTTAAGCAGAACCGCTCAGCGTTGGTTCCAATCAGTGTCGGCCGCCTCATCCTAGTACCCTGATGGGCTCCTCGACTCCTGAGCAGAACCGCTCAAATTCCGAGGAAAATAATTCACCGACAAGAACCCCTCAGCGGGCCGTGCCAGAGAACACCTTCCCCGGAGACTCAAAGTGCTCCCTTAAGGCAAAAACCCTAAGGGAGCGAACTCAAAAACTCACACCCAGGATAACAGCAACAGCCGAACCTCAGTTTACTTCCTCGGTTCAGCATTGCTAATTGTTACCCTGATTAGTAAGTAAAGGGTAAAATCTCAAAAAATCGGACGATCTCTAGGCCACTTCATAGTGGGCGAAAGACCGTCCATATCTCAGCGTTGGTTCCACTCAGTGACGGGCTCCCCGACCACTGAGCAGAACCGCTCAAATTCCGAGGAAAATAATTCACCGGCAAGAACCCCTCAGCGGGCCGTGCTGGAGAACACCTTCCCCGGATACTCAAAGTGCTCCCTTAAGGCAAAAACCCTAAGGGAGCGAACTCAAAAACTCAGCACTCAGGATAACAGCAACAGCCGAACCTCAGTTTACTTCCTCGGTTCAGCATTGCTAATTGTTACCCTGATTAGTAAGTAAAGGGTAAAATCTCAAAAAATCGGACGATCTCTAGGCCACTTCATAGTGGGCAAAAGACCGTCCATATCTCAGCGTTGGTTCCACTCAGTGACGGGCTCCCCGACCACTGAGCAGAACCGCTCAAATTCCGAGGAAAATAATTCACCGGCAAGAACCCCTCAGCGGGCCGTGCTGGAGAACACCTTCCCCGGATACTCAAAGTGCTCCCTTAAGGCAAAAACCCTAACGGAGCGAACTCAAAAACTCAGCACCCAGGATAACAGCAACAGCCGAACCTCAGTTTACTTCCTCGGTTCAGCATTGCTAATTGTTACCCTGATTAGTAAGTAAAGGGTAAAATCTCAAAAAATCGGACGATCTCTAGGCCACTCCATAGTGGGCGAAAGACCGTCCATATGTCAGCGTTGGTTCCACTCAGTGACGAGCTCCCCGTCAACTGAGCAGAACCGCTCAAATTCCGAGGAAAATAATTCACCGACAAGAACCTCTCAGCGGGCCGTGCCAGAGAACACCTTCCCCGGAGACTCAAGGTGCTCCCTTAAGGCAAAAACCCTAAGGGAGCGAACTCAAAAACTCACACCCAGGATAACAGCAACAGCCGAACCTCAGTTTACTTTCTCGGTTCAGCATTGCTAATTGTTACCCTGATTAGTAAGTAAAGGGTAAAATCTCAAAAAATCGGACGATCTCTAGGCCACTCCATAGTGGGCGAAAGACCATCTATGTCTCAGCGTTGGTTCCACTCAGTGACGGCCGCCCCGTCCTAGCATCCCGACGGGCTCCCCGTTTAAGCAGAACCGCTCAGCGTTGGTTCCACTCAGTGTCGGCCGCCCCATCCTAGCACCCCGACTCCTGAGCAGAACCGCTCAAATTCCGAGGAAAATAATTTAATTCACCGACAAGAACCCCTCAGCGGGCCGTGCCGGAGAACACCTTCCCCGGAGACTCAATGTGCTCCCTTAAGGCAAAAACCCTAAGGAAGCGAACTCAAAAACTCACACCCAGGATAACAGCAACAGCCGAACCTCAGTTTACTTCCTCGGTTCAGCATTGCTAATTGTTACCCTGATTAGTAAGTAAAGGGTAAAATCTCAAAAAATCGGACGATTTCTAGGCCACTCCATAGTGGGCGAAAGACCGTCCATATCTCAGCGTTTGTTCCACTCAGTGACGGGCTCCCCAACCACTGAGCAGAACCGCTCAAAATCCGAGGAAAATAATTCATTCACCGGCAAGAACCCCTCAGCGGGCCGTGCCGGAGAACACCATCCCCGGAGACTCAAAGTGCTCCCTTAAGGCAAAAACCCTAAGGGAGGGAACTCAAAAACTCATACCCAGGATAACAGCAACAGCCGAACCTCAGTTTACTTCCTTGGTTCAGCATTGCTATTTATTACCCTGGAAGTCCTAAAAAGGACTTTTTTAAAATTTCGAATTTCAATCACAAAAATGACTAACATTCGTATTATGCGTACTCTTTTATTTAAAATAAAGGTGTCTTAATATTCTTTGCAATAATATAGGAATAACAAAACATTTTTAAAAAACATTTTAGATTCTCACAGATATTTCTTTTATACAAATTATTTATTAGTTTTTGAATAGTTTTATTGAAAATAAATTATATATTTTAACCCTTGGAAGGATCTATTGCATTAGAAACAGTACAGACCAATACACACTACAACTGCCTACTGCACATCACATAATCACAAAGGACTGCACGAGTGTTGAACAATGAAATTATCACATTTAAATGAGTGAAGGTTAAAACGCTTCAAACTGATCAGAAAGAATGTTACGAATAATGGATAATAAGTGAGGATAATAAGAATAATAACATTCGCAGCGAGTCTACGCACAGCGCCATCTTTCAACGCACTGCGTTAAGATTATATCCAAAATAATCTTTCATAAAACTTGGAATATTACTTGATTGAAGTAGATTTTTAATAGTAATAGTGAATTCTTAATAACATTTTTCGGTTTACATGTAATACGCGATGCTTTTTACGGATATTCTTATTATTTTAATGAAAATACTTTTCGAATCAAGCTATATTTATTTATTCAATTTATTTGAATGTTATGTTCGGACAGTTTTGTTCGACTGTCATATCAAATTTCAGAGCTCTTTTCATTTTACGGACATCCTCATTTCCAATGTTATTCAAAATATTTCAGTCTTTAGCGCTGCTTCTCAATGCGCTCTTTGTCTTTTGTGAAGTTCTCTTTGGCACTTCACTGGTGGAAAATTCTTCCGATGAAATTCGCTTGACACAAATGAACCACTCAGATTGGCTGGAAACCGACTCTTTAATATGATGCAAATTACGCAAGAAAAACAACAGCAACGTCTCCGCATTGTGTCATGCGTAGGGATAAATATCGAACGAAGATGCTGCACTAACTGAATATCGTAACTAGCTGTTTTAAAGTTCACCGTATCTTTCGCGGGAAGATGACCTTGAGGATGAGGAAAATGCAGGTCAGGTGGAAGTGCAAGGATGCCGTATTTGAAACAGGAGAGAGATTTGATCATCTAACGAAACTTTAAACCACACACACACACACACACACACACACACACACACACACACACACACACACACACACACACACACACACACACACACACACACACACACACACACACACACACACACACACACACACACACACACACACATTTTTATATGCAAATATGTATTGGAAAAATTAACATAATCAGCCTGGAATGATATGAGCTCCAAGAAATTTTTGAACTCACCTGGCAAGAGTTCAAAAATTTCTAAAATGACTGCAGCTATTGAGTCTGACTTCGTATTTTAATCTTGTAGAGTGTTCACTTGATGGTCACATCACTTACGTAATCCATAAGTATGTAGGAGTATAAAATCACGCTAGTAATCGTTATTATTATTATTATTATTATTATTATTATTATTATTATTATTATTATTGAATTGTTGTCTGGTACGTATTGTATGGAATTCTTGAAAACGGATGCAACTTGGTTGAAAAATATTTCCATTTAAGATGTCAGCATTTTTGAGATCTTGTATTAGTATTATTATAATATTTTAAGCTCCAATTTTAAGTCCAGATGGGAGAACACTTCCCTGTTAGTTAGAAAAACCTGGGTTCGAATTCTACAATTTCTCGAACTCTTTAAGCTCTACGAGGGTGGTGTGAAAGGTTCTCGACCTCGACCATACATAGCAACGCAATTGGAAATTTTTTTCCCCTAAGTTGGTACATCTGTCATAAGCATCCATGTGAAATTGTAAGTCATTCTATCATTCACCATTAAACACCAGAATCCAAACGGTGGTCACAACAGTGGACAGAAGCCGGTTGTTCAGTGTCAAAGAAGACAAAGTAGGTTCCATCAGCTGGAATGGTCATGGCATCAGTGTTTTGGGATGCTAAAGACATTTTGTTTATTAATTATCTTGAAAAACCGTAAAACAATAACAGAGGAATATTATTCCAATCTTTTAACCAGACTAGACGGAAAAATTCGTAAGAATAGACCTGGTTTGCAGAAGAATAAAAACCATCTTTCATCAGGACAATGCACCTGCCCAAAAGTGTTTTGGCAAAAAACAAATTAAGGTATCTTGACTATGAATTGTTGGAACATCCACCTTATTCCCCAGATTTGGCTCCCTCTGATTTCTCTCTCTTCCCAAAACTAAAACTCTTCCTCGCAGGTCAGCGTTTTCCTTCGAATCAAGAGGTGATTGCAACTGTATAGGAGTATTTTGCAGATCTTACTGAGAACAGTAGTATGGGTGTCACTTTGAACCAGATCAAGATTAAGATAAAATAATGATTCGTGACGTCACAGACAGATGTGTCCCCCCCAGGTAAATTCCAAACATTCCATACTCATGATGTCACGAATCCTTATTTTATCTTAATCTTAATCTGGTTCAAAGTGACTCCCATACTACTTAGAACCACTACAAGACGGGATAATAGCGTTGGAGCATCGCTGTAAAACATGTACTAGTCTTACAGGAGATTATGTTGAAAAACAAAAATAATTTTGAAATTATAAATTCATTTTTCATTGTTTGGACGAGAACCTTTCAGACCACCTTGCGAACATTCGCAAGGACTTTCCAGTGGTTAGACATACGAAAGCTACCAGTTTCCTTTCCATAAACCCGATTTTTTCCTTGTTCAAAACTATCCGAGATAACGTAGTCGAAATATTGCATGAGTGATGAAATTCAGGTATCCCACATAACACAATAAGAGAATTCTCTCAGTCAGTATGCAGTAACTATTTGCAGTGTTGTCAGTTAAAACTTTCAAGTTGACACACACACACACACACACACACACACACACACACACACACACACACACACACACACACACACACACACACACACACACATCGCAAGAAAAAAAAACGGAAACGGAACATTAGCCTCTATTACCACACATCAAACTCATCATTATATTATGGCAGATTATTATTATTACTGGATACCACGAAGAAATCCAAGGACTCCTCGGACGAGGGCACTCTACTCTATAACCCACCATATATACCCATTTAATCCACCAACTACTACACATAAACCACTATCATCATTTACACACAACGTCATCTCCTGCCCATCCCCATCAACATTAGTATTTTTAGCTGTATTCTCCTTTGTCTGTATACGGGAAGAAAACCCTGTTACTTACGTATGAGATCGTCTAACTCACCTTCTACTGAGAAAGACCATGTAAAGATTCATCTAGTAAAGGCGAGAATCGAACCCATGTCTTTACCATGAAAGGGCGCAATGTACAGTCGTTCTTCTAACTGTCCTCCTATGAACCATGCCATCTGATTTCAATATGTGGTATACCAGCTGAACTATTTGGCCAAATATTTAGCGTAACTGCTCTCCAACCAACAGTCAGACATTAAATCAGACAAAAATGATTACTTAAATTTTAACTCACCTTTTCCAAAACCTTAGCTACTGTGCCTGAGATAGGAACAGTTCTGTGATATCTTACCTCTGCTTTGGATTCCTCTTTATATAATGGAAATACCTTACAACCATTTTCCATTCATGGGACCTTTGCAATGCTCAAAATTAATTAACTCGAAATTTAATTCCTTGTTCATTCATCCAAAACACACACGTTGACGCTGATATCCTCCTAATCACAATGCAGTATTTACATTGATATTTTACAATATTCTGAGCACTTCCAACTTATCTATATCAAATCTCACGTACTAATATTCGTCCTCTGTTTATATTATCATTTCCACTCAGCAGAGGCCATCAGATCTATAACACAACTGTCGTGTGGAGGGGGGGCAACATTTAATCACTCTGCTTAGCATAGCGATTCGTGATATCTACATGTTTCTATTTACATGAGGGATGTACTTCTCCAGTGTCCTTACAGATTCCATGCACGAAATCCGTAAGGACAGTTTGAATGAAACATCTTTATTAGAGGGATATCAAATGTCCTTTACTTCTTAAACTTTCTAAGTCGAAGTTATTGCAATTCCAGAGAAAGTAATAACAAAACGTGTCTTAGGTACCATGACTAACATATTTTTTTTGTAAATATCTTATTATAGAATAATAAGATATGTACAACTAGATCTACAACACTTTAGCAGTTACGAATATGTAACATTTGTCCTCTTTTCCAATGAACAAGTTATAATTACAAGAATCTTTATAAGCCCTTTCATCTGCAAGTGAGTTACCTGGTGATCTAATGAGGAGATGAGTTTCTTTCTTTGCGAAAATGAAACTTCAGCAAAACAGACAAACCAGCTTCAGAACACATAAAATGAATAAACATAATACACGTTCCTCATAGCCTCAGACTGTACTAATTTAGACTGTTTACAGTTGTTCCATTACATGGTGTTATGAAGATAATTTAGTTGCGTGCATTGGTTCGTTCTCAGGCTAACCTGGATCCTGGTTTTCTATATGAATCCCTTAAAACCTCATTTTTAGCTGAAAAGCCCTTATAAATTCACTTACATCCCACTCGAATTTGAAATCAATATTTTTTTAAATTATTGGTTTCAAATCCGGGAACACAGAATGTTTATCATTATTCAGATATGCACTTGCAGAAGACGTTCAAACGTTTCATCCAACAAAATCGACAACCCAGGCATGGCAACTTCTGCTGTGTTACCATATCCTCAAAATTCAGTCTTTGTGATATCTTAAGAAAATTATTCTCCTGAAATTTTATCTGCGTTTCAAAAGATCGTTGTTCGAATGCTAGAAATATTTCTGTGTTTTACATCAGACTGTGGAAGTCTGTATGATACGGAATTTCCTTACCTAATGCATGGTTTTTCATCACGAAAACAGGCAAATTGATCAGAAGAATAAAAGCAATGAACGTGATTTTCGTCTGGACATTGAATATCATAAAACTAATTGCGCCTTTATTGTTAGAGAATTAAATTAGAGAACGCGGTATTAAAATACCGGGCTACTCAACGAAAATGCGAATCTTCTCAGAAAAGTGAAGTGCTCGATGGCTTTCCAATTTTCGTTTAGTTTTAATCGGTTCAGTGAAAACCAGAGCATTCACCAAGAACTACCTTTTGTTTACGTGGAACAGGCTTTTTCATTATGGAGCACGTGATCACTCAAGAGAATTAACTGAACATAAACGAGGTTCGATCGTTGCTTTGTAAAATCAATATCGAAATGTGAAATTTTATTCTAAAGAGAAATATTAAACTGTTGGAAGAGTGTCATTTAATTAATGAGACCTGGATCTAACATTCCTAATACTTCTAGCCAGCCTCTGAAACGGTCCTGATTCTACTTCGATCCATAAGCTGGAAACTTTTGTTTCTGTAATATAAGGACCCCCTTATTATCTTGTATATAGGTATCATATCTCCCCTCTTCATTTTGTTTCTTAAACTTTGAAGACAGGATTCCCATATATGCACAATTCCATAGGACTGTTTCAACTGCTCCATTTTCTTGGAATTCAAGGTGACCAATCGGTGCGCAGTAATCCAGATGTGGCCTTATTCTTATAAGTGTTCTTTTAACACGGCTGTTATCCAAAGATCCTCTGTCCAAGATGCTCTTGGAGCGTTACACTTATCCACAATCAACTGACATTATTAAGTGCCCAAATACAACCAGTTTATTCAATTTTTCATAAAATGCACCTATTAGATTCTTTAAGCCTGTTTGGTCCCCCCTGAAAGTTGGATCTTACACAGGCCTTTCTCAAGCTATTTCAAGCCTCCCACAAGCACGGTAATTGGTATACGCCGAGCATTGAACTTCCTCTACCACCGCCTTATATTTACCAACATATTTGTCCACTAAAGGATTTGAAACGATTGTTCAAATCGAATTGTTGAACTCAGCAAACAACCCGATCATATTGCGGTAAGTGGATACGCTAACCAGCCATCCAACTAGAACTGCTTTGATAACGCATGACGTCACTCTATCAGAATTCTCTTCTGTCAACCCTCTTGGATAATTTTCATACGTATTTAAATATAGTTATTTTGCTTCAATCATCTTTGAAATTTTTTGAAAGATGATTGAAGATAAGAAATGATTATAGCGATAAGAAATGACAAACGCTTCATTTTTTATCTGAATCCCAATCAGGAAATAATTGTGAACCATAATACCTTAGTACTGTCGATGGGAGAAAGATTGTTTTCCTATTTTTATTTTATATATATAATAGGCCGGCCTGCTATCTTGCCTTTATTCTTGTTCCATTGTTTACACCGCTATAGTATAGTATCATACACTGTACCAAAATACTATAGGTTTACTAACCAACCTCTTGTGTATGGGCTGAACATAAATAAATAAAAAAAAAAATAATAAAAACACCGGTAGAGTTTTCGATGAATTGTTGGTTTTCGACAAATTGCCTTTCGATAAATTGTGTTTTCGATTAATTGCAGTTCGATGAACTGTTTTTCGATTAATTGTGTATTCTATTAATTGGCATTCGATGAACGTTTTTGATTAATTGCTGGTTTTCGACGAATTGCCTTTCAATAAATTGTCATTCGATAAATTGCGTTCAGATGAAATATTTTAGTTGTTTTATAATTTTCCGTATTCTTTTTTTATATTTTTTTTCTTTATTATACTGTATATATGCACACAATTGAGAGTGAAATATACGATTGAGAATGAAAAAGCTAAAATACTCTGGGATTTCAAAATCCAGACTGACAAAATCTTGGACTGTAATACACCCGATATAACAGTGGTTGAAAAAAGTGAAAACAAGGGTGTTCACTTTATCGAAATATCAGTACCAGGAGATAATCGGATTGACGACAAAGAAACTGAAAATATTACAAATTATAGCGAGTTACAATTCGAGGTTGAATGAATCTGGCAAAAGAAAACGAAAGTTGTTCCCATAATAATAGGTGCTTTAGGCGCCATCTCTAAAGCATTGAAAAACCGTGCAGTTAGCATAGTGGCTGTGCGCTTTGAAACCATATGTCTGGAGAAGGAGTGTCCTAGGTTCGATTCTCGTCGGAGACGTGAAAAGCTCAAGGATCTTCCTCAGCCATAGCTAAGTTAGCCGGTAATGGGCGCGGGCAGTAGGATTTTTCGCCTGCTGCCAGCGAATATATATATATATATATATATATATATATATGTGTGTGTGTGTTAATCCACTTCTTTAATAAACTTAAAATGACCGGTAGCGCGACAGACGGTTGTGTAGTTGGGCCTCTACTGTTTAATTTGTACAATGATATAAGAAATAATCCGAGGGGAAATATTCAGTTGTTTGCAGATGATACAAAATTGGAGGGTGGAGGAAATTTCAATAAAGATGTTGAAATTTTGCAAGATGATAAATAGACTGACAGTATAAGATAATGAATATCAATCTATGTGGCGATGTATGAGGTTATGTATTTTGAGCTGAAAAGATTACCAACTGTATGGCACATCGATTGAACTGTACTCCAAGAAGATGATGAAGCTAGTGATTGGGGGATGTTAGTCAATGGGGAAGTGAAGTTTAAAGGGAATATTGCAAATGTGACTGACACAGCTCGTAAAATTATCTGGTTATTGAAGAAAACTCTCACACATTCAGATATAACTAGGGCATTGTATCTCTTTATTGGGCTTTGATAAGGCTATTGTGCACAGATCTGGTTTCCTGGATTTCTTGAAGATGTGAAAGAGCGATCAGATGGTGTCATATCTAAGGGATGCCTCATGGGGGGGGGGAAGATTGAAGGCTTGTGGATTACAGAAGCTGGTTGATAGGAGAATAAGGGGAAGATATGATAGAGATACATAAGTTGTTTAAACGATTTCATAGCGTAAACGTCGATGTAGCTTCGACGTACCAAAGTGCTTTACATCGATTTTTACAGAGTCAAATCTCATGAGATTGCTAAAAAAATAACCTTTTATGTCTCTGTATATTTTATGCTAAATATTAATGTAAATAACCCTATGTGAATTGACTGTACTTACTGCTTAACAAAAATGTCTACAATGTAAAAAAAAAACAAAGGCAATACTTTGCCACCAGAACATTGTATAATAGCTATGTATAAGGTCACAAGAAAGTTGTTTACGATTTAAGCGTATTAGAAAGTTGTTTGCGTGCTCTGCGTATAAACACCTTCAAAGTCAGAGAAAAAGAGATCGGCAACATTCAGACAAGTTTCCGCTGCCCGACAAGATAGGATTAAAGGAGCGCATGGAGGAGAAGGAAGAACGGGTCGGTCTTAACAGATGAAGGAGTCGTGCGTGCCGAACTCTTCGGGGATTACAACCCTTCGTGCAAGGTCCCGGAGAACTTGAAATAAAAAAAGGACTGAGCCGAACATCAGGTGGGCAGTTATCAGAGGGAGCAGTTAGAACCAGAGGCAGTTGGAAGAGAACCAGGGATTCGGCAGTTAGAGACAGAAGTTCTAGAAGTAGAATCCAGAGGACAAGACGTTACTGCGAGTCCACCCCAGAGGAGAAAAATGGGAATGACGAGAGAACAGCCGATGTAAATACCCTAGCCAAGTGTCGGTCGGATATCCTTCTGACGCGGGAGGCTAACTGAGGCCAATAGCCGCAGAATGAACTTCAGGCGCAGGCGAATTTGCCCGTATGCTGAAACCTTTTGCCTGAGCTATTTGATTACCACAGATTGCAGAAAAAGCCCGCCAAATCTCCAACGAGATGGCCCTGAAGTAAGACACTCCAGAAGGAGGTCTAAAACCCGAGATGAAAGAAAAGGCATAGAGTCTTTAGTGTAAGACCTTTGATTGAGTGTGACACAGAGCCTCTGTAAGTTTGTTTCATCTTTTATTGTACATTTCCTTTATAATCTAGGAGACATGTTATAAATGGACTGATAAGAATTAAGTTAATGTTAATCAAAAGTGTCCATAAGAGAGTCATTTGACATCTTAATTTGACATGTTATATGACATTTGTTATGCCAAGTAACTTGGCATAACTAGCTAACCTCTTTGTGAGTAAATTAGAGTTTCAGTAATTTGATTTAATAAGCAGAGAAGTAATTGTGTAATTATATTGAATTGTCATTTAGTATTGAAAAGGGAAAGTTTGTTTCTTTATGCTAAAAGTCTAACGGATAGGTAGAGAGAGAGAGAGAGTAACCTCCCTAAGTAATGTACTTTGTTATTAATGTAAATAAATGTGTTTTAATTATATGTCAATAGAGTGCCGCCTGACCTTTTATTTTACAATGCACTGTTCCTAAATAAAATCAGATCTGTGAGCGAGAAACAATTAAGGCATTAAAAGTGTAGTTTAAGTACTTAAGAACCACGACTGTTTATGTAAACTTTATTGAAGGAATTTATGCTAGTAAGAGAGAGAGAGAGAGAGAGAGAGAGAGAGAGAAAGAGAGAGAGAGAGAGAGAGAGATCTACCGGACGTGTTACTGAGTCTTATGCTGATATAGAAATACTGGCGGCGCAGTCTTAACAAATAAATTTTCCGGTGTTCATAGGCATTTAATACGACTAGTAAATACGAAAGGTGGATAAACATAGTATGCAACAGAATAAGTAAGAAAGGTTACGAGAGAAAAAGCGCACACTGCTATATATATATGTGGGTAACCAAACAGGCTTACAATACAGGAAAATAACGGCCTTCGTTACATAAGACATCATCGTTACAATAGAATTGATACGATTGATTTTTTCAGTACATGATTAGTGTGGGGACAATAAAGTAAGAGTGTAGATAGCAAGATCACCAGGAACTAGATTTTTTTTTATTGAAGAGTGGTGAATAAGTGGAATGCATTGACAGGGTGTTTTGTCGGCGAGTGATTTCAAACTAAAATATGACAGATATTGTTCAAATAGTCATCATTAGCTTAGCTTAGCTTAGCACAGAGAGATTGAAATATATGTAACCAGGGATGAGACTCATAAGAATAAATATCATTAAGGGTCAAGTACAGGGATGATGTTCTATAGAGTTACGGTAATATGATATGGATGTTAACTCTGGTAATAGGCTTATGATGAGGCGTTATAATCCCACTTTTTTCGAAGGTAGATGAAACTTTTGTAGAGACAGTCGGATTATTCTTTGATTAATGTGTATGTTTTGATGTATTATGTGCGTGCGCTTTATTCTCCTACATAACAGTTAACTGTGTGGCCTTTCGGTTATATGGGTGTGTTGTGCTAATTGTCTTGGTAGCAATTTCCATAGTTGTTTGTGTATTCGATAACTGGTTTGGTATTTTAGTTGTATGGAAGATTGTTGATCAGCAGATGCTATGTCCTAATTTCTTCGTATATGTTGTTGAAGCACCTGGTAGTGCACAGAATAAGGGTAGGTCTCGTCATGCGGTATGTTTACAGCAACCATTATATAATAATAAGAAAGATAAATAGATAATGTATCCTATAATAAAAATGTCTCAATAGAGCAGTCAAAAGAACAATTATGTATACTGCAAAGACTTAAGTTTGTATTAATCTAGGAAGGAAGGTAGGTTTGTTCCGGCAACTGAAAATGAAGCCGTCAAAGCACATGCGAATGTGGAACGAATTCTACTTCCACCACATTTCTTTCATAAGAGATAGAACTTGAGTTTCCTTATTATACATAATATTAATACGAAATTAGCTATATTGAAGCAAATCTTAGCTATATCATACTTTCAAATAAATTGATTTATTAAATAAAATTTTATCCTTATGACCGGAAACTTCGGACACAAAACTGCCGTGTTCAACTGCTAGAAATAAAGTGAACAATCTCTTTGGAATGTCTGTTCAGAGAAGTGAAATTGCAAAGTATACTTCTTACGAATTTCTATAAGAAATGGTGACATCTCTGTAATAGATTATAAAGCAAAATACCAAAGGAATAATCGCATTTATTTGCGTTCATTATCTGTACAAATAAAATAACCATAACAATTTAACATAATTATTCCTTCATTTTGTGCTTTGCAAAAGAAACTGCGCGGTTGCTTTGAAGAACTCACTTACGTTATATCACAATAATAAAATGCTTCCTTGTACACATCACAATTACTTATTCAACTCCATTCATTTACGTGTTCTCTGGCTGTGTGTTTCTTTAACCGTTTATTCATCGATGGAGGTACTAACAAAAACATTCTATTTTCCTTTTGACACTTCTTTCTTAAGGAGTTGTGTAACTAAGTTTTTTCAGTTTGCCAAGCACATTGAACGTAGAACTGATAAAATGACTACGATTTATGTCAGATGTCTTCCTTACCTTATTGCTATGAATTATCAGTTTTTCAAAGGCTATTTCTTATGAGAGAGAATTGTTTTCGTACGTCAACGTCATTTATCCGATATTCACTCCATCTTTTCGCCTATTTCTTTTCTTGTGTTTCACGTCAGTCTTTTGTGACACTTCCCCTCCCCAAAGAAAGAATATTATCCTCTGAGAATGTCATAAAAGCAATAAACGCACATATGACCATTGGATACTGTAACATTTAATTTTGATACAAATATGGAAGTAAAAAAAAAATTAAAAGTGATCGAGTTCCTGAACATGATCTCTTAATCAATAGAATTTTATTGTATCAAATTCTATTGATTAAAAGAATCAATAGAAGTTTATGCCTTAATGCCTTTCTTTAAATTTTATTGTTTATGCTATTTATTATTTAAATTTGTTCCTGAATTAATTGATCTTTGACCTTTTTTTTTCAGGAAACTCGCAGTAGAATTCACACAATTTCACTCGATAATACTGATTAGGATTAGGAAAACAAGATGATGGCAATTGTCTGGGATGCCGTTTGCGGAATGTTTCTTTGCATGAGATCGTACTAATCTTCTAGCGATTAGAAAATGGAAATAGAGGCCAACTATCACAAGAATTCCAAAAAAACCTAGGAGTAAAGAATAAATACTGCATTTCCGGAATGAAAAATGACTACAGGATTTATTTAATGTAATGTCATTGTCAACTAATTAGCCTCCTTGCGATATCTAGTCTTCTTCATATAAATATATTTCAAGAGAAGACAGAAGAATTAAGTAACTCGCTTGTCATCTGCTTTATATTAAAGCCTGTTTTACGCTTAAATTCTGCAAAAAATTGAGAAAAGAAAAAAATGGAACCACGAAGCTAATTCCAATTCACGCAAGAGCAAAGAAAAGCACGAGTTTTCTCTGAAGTTTTAATTTATAAATTATATTAATTAAAAATATAGTTAACTTAACAAAATAAAAATAATTGCAGAAGTACTTCTAACTTTGATCGAAGTTAATAGAGCCTCCCACCTCAGTCGGTATAGATGAATCCCTTCGGTCGGAAAGATCTGGTTTCGATTCCCGTCCACATCGTGAGATACCTTTATCTGGTCTCTTTCGACTAAAGGTGAGCTAGCTGCTGGTCTCATACGGAGGAATGTTTTTTTTTATTTTTTGTTTTCACCCGTAAACTCTGGTTTTTCGTCCTCCAGAACACGCAAACTGGTTTGGGAACAAACACGGATCTACAGTCATAATATACATACTTAATCTCTCATAGGAGGGCTCAACCAGTCCTAAGGGACAGTGGAGGGACGAGGAGATCCCGATAGGAATAAATAAAATAAATTGAAGTTAAATAAGGACTGGTACTGCATAAAATAAATTCCATAAAAAGTCCTTTTTGTTTCTAAAAAAATTAATAATAAAGACTTTCCTCTCTCATTTCGAAATTAACAAAATACCGTAAGAAAAGTAGAAACTGTTGATGAATTTTAAAACTGCGTTGTTTCATAGTTTTTCGAACCAATGGATTTTAATATTTTTCATCCATAACTAACTACACATATCTCCAGCGTTTTTCCCGTTTATATTTATAGCTCCATCGCCTAGAGTAGCTTAGCAGTGTACACAGGAAAGGAAGAGAATTGTTTTTCTTGGAAATGTGGAAATCGTGACTGGCTTAAGTATTCAGTTAGGATGGTCCTATGCATGAAAGTTTTCCTTTTACTACAAGCTGCGGTTTATAGATAAAATGTTAAAAATCTACGTGATTATTGAAGAGCTAAAAATACACAGAGAAAAAAAAAAGGAAAAAAAAAACTGAGCTTTTCAATACTCTTTGGTTCCCCCCCCCCCGTTTTATGTCTAAATTTTTACTATATCTCATCTCGTATTCCCTACAGAATTCTGTCATCCTGTTTCAACTGCACGAGGCATTTCCCTCAAAGTGAAATGAGAGAAGTGCTTTGAATGAATGAAACCCTCTTTCCATGGATGTGAAATTTCTATATGATCAACTTTTTTTCCATAAATACTTCTTTAAATTAATTTTCTCTTGATAGTTATTTTTATTGGGTTTTTCGGAACTTGACTGCGATCACTGGTGGACTTCTAATATAAGATAATTATATATCGGTGATGTATGCCATTAAACAATATCAAAATTTAAATAGTATATTTATTGATTATACTTTTACAAAAAGGAAATTAATTATAAATATTTTTTCTTTTTTTTTTTCTTTCATCACAATCTTCCAAAATGTTATCAAATTTTAAATGTCTGTATCCTGAACTGATGAAATAAAATAATGAAATAAGATAATGAAATTGTCGAATTAAATAAGATAGATGGAGGTTTAGTTGATTAACGATTAAGATGTAAATGGATGTTGGGCAGCTTTCCACTTATGTTTATGCATTCTTAGAGAAAAATACAGGAATGGTATGCAGTCCGGCAGAACAGCGTCTATGAAAATATCAGTAAAAAAGAAAGGTAGAAGCATCGAAATGCCATGAGCGAGAATTTTAATAGAGGCTTTCGATGAGAGAATATTGTTCTAAAAGCGGAAAATTTAGGATTTATGTAGTGTTTGGAGTTCTACAGGAATTTAGAACAGTAACAAACCACTCCAGAGTCCCCGTAACTCAACTGGATGCTATGCTGCTCTTTATTTGGAAAGAACTGGATTCTAATCTTATTTAGGAAGAACATTTAGCACAGCTTTTCAACGAAATGTAACTTTACTAGTTGCACACAGGTGAAGGGTTCCTCTCCAGCTAAACAAACAAATAAACCGGCCACAGAAGAATATCCACAAGTAACACACATAATATGCTAAGCAAATAATTTCAAACTAATTAATCAAAGCATAAATTAGTTAATAAAAAGGTCTCATAAAAGACTTTGTAATCCCTGATAGAGTTAGATGCAGTTGAAGATATGAGTATATATAGAGGATTTGAAATAGGAAATGATCACGATTTAGTTTCAAGCGGGATTGAAAAGAAAATTTGTACAGAAGTTTCAAAATGAATCAAAGTTGAGCAGCATTCCAAAGGTGAACCATAGACTAAAATGTACAAGAAAAAGAAATTAAACAGTTCAATAAAATCTGAAGAAAACACTGTTTCAGCTGTGCAGTATGCAAGAGCAAAGGACACATCTATTTTCTTTTACAGTACTTAGTAATCAAAGTTACATATCAATAATCGAGGACACCTAAAAATACGCAGAGAAAAAAAAACTGAGCCTTTCAGTACTTCTGATTATTGGCTAATCAGAAGTACATATCAATACTTGACATAAAAAAAAACCCACTCAAATGATTCTGAAATATGGAAACGCAGTTGGAGTAGTGATATTTGGTCAGAAATTCTCATGAATTTAGGTATAACTTTTACAGTGGTTACACCGCATAATTCAGAAGACCTGGTGAGAGGGTCAGTTCCAGTACATAAAATCAAAAAACTTCGTATCAATTTGGATGAAATCTGTTTGAGCATGATTACGAGTTAGAAATAAGAATTTCCATTACAATCGAAACCGTCAGCAATTGAGATAGCGAATAGAATATTTCACATTAAATTATTTGGAGTGAGAATCTTCTAAAAGCTAAATTTATAAAGCAATCACTTCGATGGTCAAAAGTCCTTATATATACTTAGTCCTTATAAGGACTGGCTTAAAGGGGCGAAGGAAGAATGCTTTTCATATTTCCCGTTGTCTGCAGAGGACAGTGTAGGGATAAGGTGTTATTGAGTTATTAAAGCTCTGATCATGGCAAGAGGGTAACAGCAGTAGCCGAGCCTCAGTTAGAACTTCTTTGGCTACGGCATTGCCATCCATTACCCTCCCTGGGTGCCCATTTTAGTCGCCTCGTACGACATGCATGAGCTACACTGGGGCTATTCTTATCCCGGCCGCCACACGGGAGATGTTCAAAAACATCTCTGTTAAAAACATTTTAGATTGATTTATTGCAGCAATCTGAGCGGTGTCGGGTCTTATTTTCATTTATATCTTTATTTGGCATGTTAATTCTACTACGTCTTATTAAAAGATATCAATATTTTTATTTCAAAAATAAAATATAAAAAATAATAGATGAATCGCTTTCAGAACAGCTTTGTTTTGAAGATATGTCGTGCAAAGTCTTCCTCAAAAAATTATTAGCTGAAACATGCAATACCAAATTTGACATTGATTTGCTTTGGCATATCGCACCGGTTTTCCCTTAAATATAAATATCTCATTTCGTATTATTTCAAAATAATTCATGTTCATTTTCAGTTAGAATAATCTAATTTTAAATATCATTTAATGACATATCGCTGTCAAGAAAAAAAAGGATTGATGCTAATAATTGAAACCAGTATGGTATCATTAGAAAACTAACGCTCATCTTATTGGAATAATAACAGTAATTAGTAAATGCAAAGGAAATGAAATACACGTACTTCTTATTCCACGATTCTCATTTCTGTTTGAATATGACTAATGTAAAACGTAAAATCTTCTGAGAACAATAGACTTAAAGGATTACATCTGTTCTAAGAAATTGTGTAATTCATCCCTATTAAAAAATTATGATTCGCATTTTTCTATGGAGGAATGAGTTATAGAGGACTTGTTTAAGTATTACCTTTTACGCACTGCAAGAATAGCTCTCGTCTTTGTTACGACAAAACCGAGAACCACAGGGAATGGGAAAACGGCAATCGACTAGTTCGCTAAGCAGCGGGAAATGAAGTCTCTTTCTCTTGTGAACGGAGCAGACAATTTCTTTTGCACTTTGACAAGTAATTTCATTAAGTTCCCAATTACTATTCGACGATAAAATAAATTTGATTTGTGGGATTTCTTACAGCACCTTCCGTTGGCCTAATTTCGTTTCCACAGTTTTGTTCTTTGATTAAACCGAAATACTCGAATCATCTCAGCTCGTTTGCGTAAATATTAATCCGAAATAATTTCTAGATTCAGCTAGTTTTAAGCAGTTCTTCTTAAGCAGTTCCGCACCACACCCTTTATCGTTATATTTAATTGCTGATTTACATTTTGCAGAAGTGGAGAAGTGCAGTTCGGATAATTCGGCATTCAAACGAGGCTGCTACACGCAGGTGGTCGAATAAACCACATTTTAATTAAATGGGAATAAACCTGACTTTCTAATTGACTTCTAATCCTCTGCTAGTTTTGTTTTTTCATTTTCAATTATTCTTTCATCAGTAGATTATCATAATTACAATTTTTTGTTTTTACCTTCAACGTAGTTTTCCCATCTGCTTTGAGGGACTCATCCAGTGAACCTCAATGAAGACCGCATAGAAAACCTCTGTAATTACTGCTTCAGTTGATTTTTCCCTCAGGTGGAGAAACTTCCTTCATCTTTATTAAAATTGCAGTCGAGTTTATCTCAGTGGACTCTGAAATTATCTCTCGAGTTTACCTTTCTGCGTTCGATAATATTTTCTGCCTAACCTTAAACAACTAGCTGTGCTAATAACAAATAACAATACAAACTTTAAAAAAATGAAATCGTGTGTGTGTGTGTGTGTGTGTGTGTGTGTGTGTGTGTGTGTGTGTGTGTGTGTGTGTGTGTGTGTGTGTGTGTGTGTGTGTGTGTGTGTTGTCGCCATACAGCATCCAAACTATTACGGCGCTTTCTGTGCAATGCATTATAGTAAATTTGGCCCAACAAAATTTCTTTACTTTTCAAAATGTAAGAAGATAAAACAAATAAGGTGGGGAATCTGTGATGATTTCCCACTGGTGTAATTCTACATAAACTTACGTCGCTCAGAGATTGATTCAGTCTTGTAAATTCTTTCATTAACCTCAACATATATTAAGCTAATATCAGATTATTTAAGTTTTGTGCATGTCCGTGTAATAAGATCTTATTATCCTAGAAATACGTCATTTTGTTGTCAGCTTGGATATTAAGAGCATCCTTTATTTAATTCTCAAGAAAAGTAAAGCAAGAAAAATTAATCATGAATAACTAATTTGAAAGAATGTTTTTCAAACTTTGAAATACCGATTTTATGGTTGCATAAAATACTGATTTTAATATTGTATACCAATACAAAACTGTATATAATATTATGCTAAGTAGCCAGTTTCATAGGTACATCCATTAATGGAATCTACTATATTATTAAAAGCAGTGTCACTTTGTTGTTCCAGGTCATATAAAGCAGAGAGGAAAAGACTGAAAGATTCTGAGTACGCTCACTTGCCATGCAACACGGTAATGGACCAATAGCAACTTTCAACCAAGTATGATAGGCTCAAGACGAACACTGTGGCCCATTTATAGTGTTCACAATGTCTGGAGTGTAGCGGAAATGATCCAAGAACAAAAAAACTAACAATAGTACTCGGAGATAATGCATCACAACCCTATCACGTATTTGTATAGCAGAACATAATCTTTGCATGCCACAAACCACTTAAGCATCGTTGCTGTCCATCATATTTAGTTTATTAATTTGTCAGCATTTTATTTCGGCAGAAAAGTCTGAGACCAGTCTGTGGCCAAATTAATTCTGCACGGGCCAGCATCGCTATTAATACCATATCGATAATCAGTTAACATCGATGAAATAGCCATTGCAATGATATTTTGGATCCAAAAGACAACAATTGTATCTCCTATCATCAATAGTGCCCAACCTAAATACTAATCGTACAATTAGGAATTAGAACTTGAAATCCAACGAAGAATTTATTACTTTTTCCGAATCACTTATTCTGGAATGGTAATGACTCTGAATCGCAGATATGCACGCTTCAGAAGATTTCTTTTACTACTTTGAAAAACTTTTTCACAATTTACTCGGGTGAAAACAATTAAAAAACTTTTTTCTACCTACTTGGAGGAAAAAACTCCACTTCAATTCTGTTATTAAAAACATTCACACATCGAAGCATATTCAGTTATCGATTTAAATTAAATTAATTGAAATTAAGACGAAGATGTAGGTGGATTGCTTCAATAAGATATGTTAGATACAACAATGTCGGAGTGCTGACAAGTAATAGACTAATTTTAAGGAAAATTGTGGATAAGTGATTAATAATGATTCAAACATAATCATGTAGTACTAACATAGTAGCTCGAACACCTCCTTAAGAGTACATATCAGGCAACGAAGCTGAGTTTTTCACCCCCTTGAGCATAATATTATTTATTTGGTATAAACCGAATTCAGTTATATTTATTTAGTTAGGTGAAAAATTAGATTTCCTACTTCTTATCTTTTTAAAATGTTAAAATCTTCAACGTTAGGATTCCATCGATTGATAAATATGACAAATAGGTTTAATAATGGTGTTTACTGAAAATGATAGTATCTTCTTTAAATATATAATTTTCAAAAGCAAAATAATTAATATTTATACAATCATTAAACATAAAAATGAATTTTTATGAAATATTTCAGTTTATCATTGATTTCGCTAAAATAATTAAAAAATAGAAATTACTCAAACTTGATAAACTCATATTTCAATAACAATGTTTAAAATTTAATCTGGAGAATAATGCTGACAGGTAGTATGTATTAGTTTTGATTTGTTAGCTGTTCACTTCCGTCTTTCTCGTTGCATATTAATTTATTTTCTTTACTCAAACATTTCATTTTTTTATTTGCAATAGGATGACATCAAGAAAGACAGTTTTCAAATGGATGGAAAAAAGCAGAAAAATAAACACTTTAGTTTAGATTGTAAAGATGTTAATGCAATATTCAACTTAAATTTAAAACGAATATTCTTCTGCAAAAACAGATCAATGCGTTAGCCAGCATTTGCGGCGCTGTCAAAGCATTCGAAGGAAAAATGCATTGGTCTGGAAAGAACCCTCTTTCGCTGATGGACTGGGGCGGAAACGAAACGTTTGTTGTTATGGAGATCAAACCAACAAACTAATAATTACGATTGGTTTCATATTGATCTCTCTCTTGAGAATATAAATAGATATCTCCTGGTTCAAAACGAAGCGTTTGAGAACAGGGAGATATCTAAATACCTGGGGATTTACCAGAAACACGCCCTCTTATGTGGATAAGAACTGGGAAACATTAAACAAACGTTTCAAGCAAGTACTAGGACAGTGGGCAGCAATACGGCCCTCTGCCTCCACAAGAGGGAGAACAATAATTGTTAACCAAATAGCCACCATTGTCCTTTGGCATACACTAAAGATTCTCACGCCACCAGTGTAATTCATCAAACAAATAAAGTCGACTATCTATCGATTCATATGGAACAAAACACACTGGATTTCCTACTCCAAGGCTATGTACTTCTATCAAAGATGGAGGACAAAATTTGACCTCCATTTACAACAGAATAACAACTTTCCATACTCGATTTCTCCTTAATACCTACACAGGAAATATCACACAAATGCACCACTGAATATATTTTCACTTCTGCCACTAGAGGTCTCTCTCCACAACCTTCGAAATGACAATAGAGCACGTGCCAGATAATCTAACAAACTTCTACAAAGATGCCCTTCGAAGATGGAAGAAGCTAAACCTCCAGCACACAGTGAAGACAGCATCCCTTCCTGAAATCCTCATGGAATCCATCTTCCACAACAGGATGGTAAGAAATCCGATCACTCAGAAAGAGGTTTTCTTTCCTCGGTGGAGCTGGCGAGGTATGAGGATCTTGGGTGACATTCTCACTCCGAGCCTCACCTGGCGCTTTCCAAAATCGCTCGAAAACCTGGAATATGGGAATCAGGCTGAGAAGATACACACTGTAAAGGCCGCTTTTCAAGCCGCTATGCCTGATAGCATAACGGAAGAGGCGGCTTAGCCCTCCCAACTCAGAATATCCGGCGCCTATCTTTCTGATAAGAACTAATAATTCATGGGAGAAACTTATACTCAGCAATACCAACAAATTCTACAGCACTCTAACACAGCAGTTGAACCAAAGCACTTTATTGGAAAATCCTGCACCATCTCATCAAACACTATTTCAATGGGACCTACCATATCGCACAAGAGTCATCAAACCTGACGCAGATATTCAGTGTAGAATGTAGCACAATGTATTACCCACTCCAACTATATTGCGAAAATTTAACTCAGATGTCTCAGACAACTGCCTATTCTGCGACCAATCAGGAACGGCATATCTACTTGGAATACCCAGTCAACACCAAATTAATCAGTTTATCTAGGGAAACGGCTGCTCTCACCTGTGGTAGTCTTCATAGAGAAGAGGGGTATTTCAATCTCGTCCACGCAGAGCCAAATAATCATTCATTCTGCAATACCTCTTAATCACTGCGAAAGAAGTAATATACAGCTTCTACCTCAAACATACAAGACTAGACAGCACAGCAACTTCACAGAGAGAGGCAGCTGACCAATCCCCTTGCAGCCTTCAAACAAAAGGTGAGAAGTCGTATCCTACACGACGATCACCACCACAGGCAAAACAACACCTTAGATCTCTTCCACCAAGGGATTTCAGGGGATCAATTCCTGGCTGAGCAGAGCGACTGCATCATAGTCCACTTTCCAGCATAGAAGTGACATTATCCCTTACCCAAGGAAAAGGGGAAGAAAGATTTTTTTTGTGCTTAACAGTGTGAATATTAATCAGCTGTCACTCTCATGTAGATAGATAATATTGTCCTATAGTAAGTGCTATGTTCTTACACATACATGTCAGATTTTATGTTCTTATAGTATCATGTCAAAATAACTGTTAATGGCTGTATTTAAAAAACAAATATAATTCACACTATAACTGATATTTCGCTGTAACATATCTCAACAAGAGTATGAGCATGTAACCTCTTTGCCTGACTACAGAGAACCAAAAACCGACTAATCCTGTACATAGGATTGCTATGTTTACAATACATATTTTTTTAAATCCAGTGTTAGCTTAATTCTGACATATTTTTCAAAATTTATTAAAGTGGAATTAAATAAATCCACTTTTTCAGGATTTATTTAATTTTCTAACATTTCCTGAACTTTGTTTAAACTATAAATTAATTTCAATAATTTCAATAAAATTTAAATTTAATTTTTAAGTTATTTTAGTGGGCTGTTTAATTTTTTTTCTAAAAATTTTAAAGAATTTCTTACACCTTTTTAAATATCTTACATCATCTTATTACACTGAAATGATAGGATGTTTTCAAAATGGCGTAAAAAAGAGATAATTATTTTATATCTCATTTATTATACATTTGTGGGCGTTTGTATAACGAGATATAGCGAAGCAAAAGCACGCGTTTTGGCTAGTTGACATCAGTAATAGGCAGTAAGTGCAATATTTGTTTGATTTCATGAGCGAACGTTGTGCTATTAATGATCTAGAACTCTTCTTTACAATGGCTAAAATGACGAAGTTTAAGATGGATTTGTTAGCACCTTATTAAACAAGTTTAAAAAAAAAAAACTGCAAAATTGGTTCATGCAATGAAATAAAGGTGTTAATTTTCTAAAGATCCTATATTTCAAAGGGATTTGTGTATTCTCTAATGTCGACCTTCTTATTGACACATCACTTTTATTAACTATCATCTGCAGTCACTCTAATCTAATTAAGAGTCTTAATGAGATAGACGCGAAATCCAACTTGTGATTTAGTAAAGGGCCAATTACTGACTAACTGGAAAAGTTCGATTAGAATGTGAGTATGGGACGATAATTAAAGCGAGATTATTGGTTTTCTCATGGGTATTTTAAGACTTGATGGTTCTCACCGACACACGGAAGCAATTTTGATTAAAATCCTTAAACTACTAATAGTATCAAATAGCGATACTATTAGACTATTCCATGCAATAAAGTTTGTGTATTATAACTGTTTTAGGTTGAATAAATTAGTTACCTTTATCGCTGCTAACTGAAATTTCTCGTTTATATATATACGTTTTTTAACCTTGGGTAATGTATATTAGGGTTACCAAGTAATTTTATAAACTTGGTTATTTTACTCCTAATCCCAAGTAAGCAAACAGTTAAGTTTGCGCCTGAAAAAATAAAAACACCTTGTAGCAACTTGTATAGGTAAAGTTGATAAGGATCTGTATTACTAAAACCTTGGTATTTAGGGTCTACCTACTCACTGATGAGACCCCAATAAGGGTGAAAACCGGTGCGCGGCGGATCTGGCTTTGAGAAGCTCCGCTTGGAGGTAGGTTTTTGCCTGTCTGAGTGGGGCCACCGCTGAGATGAGATTATGGCTCTGCTTGGTGGTGGGTGAGTCAGCCACTGGGCAGAGCTAATGCCGAGAAGTTCTTCTCGGTGATGGGATGAGCCTGTCGTCAAGTGGAACAACGCTGAGTTGGGCGACCTTTGGGAATCGTCTTATTTTTAGAGCTCGCTTCACCTATACATAAGGTTGAAACCGGTCTGGATAGTGACACCCCTCCCACCCATAATGTATAACAGTATACATCTTCTAGGGAAATGTGCCTTACATTATGGAAAATACTAAGAATAGTGATCAGATCTTTACCCACCTTTACAATGAGTTGCCCTGGTGTTGCACCACCTTCATACTTGAACTACGCTCAGGCGCAAACGTAACTGTTTGCTTACTTGGGATTAGGAGTAAAATAACCAAGTTTATAAAATTACTTGGTAACCCAGGACTCTGTGGAGACCACTAAAGTGTGGTGATGACGATCATATCCACAAAACCACACAGCAACATAATTATGACACGGTACATTGTCTTGTTGAAAGAGACAAAGGTAGTTCCGTAAAATACTACAAAGTAGGAAGCATTGAATTGTCCAGAATGTTCAGATACGTCTCATAGTTCAGTATTCGTGGCACCACAAACAGAGGTCCGAGGTCAAACCAGGAATAACAGGACCATATCATCTCACCGCCACTTCCGAATTTCATAGTTAAGGTTATACACTCTGTTAAGAGACGTTCAGTGGACATCGGCCTCATCCACAACCGTCCATCTGCTCGGTAGAGGGTTCAACCTGATTCTTCACTCCATAAAACAGCTTTCCAAGCTTTCACGCCCCACTGTAAACGCTATTTGTATCACTGAAGATGAAGAATGATATTGGTTTGGGTAATGTGTAGCTTGCATATTGTGGTCTTACTGTGTAAACGCACGTTGTGAGCCTCGGTTCTGAGTATTTTTAGGCAGTTTCATGTTTTAGTCGAAGCTCGGAACTCCGCACTCAACGTGTCAGCCTACGATTGGCGGTTTTTACATATTATCCTTTGTATCACCCTAGGATCACGTTCGATGATTGCGGTGGGTCATCCACTGTGGGTAGCAGCTGACTCTCTGCGCTTCCATCTCGATATGGTATCACTGACTGCTGACCTAAGATGGTCCAATTTGTCAACAATTTGCCGAACAGATAGGTCCTATATTTAGAAATACAACATAGACGATGCCAAACAGAGTTATTGCGGATGCTACTAACTTTAAATTTAAATTTAACTAAATTTAAACCAACCACTGATGGTTTTGGTCTTCCGTTAGTGTAAGAAGAATTCAGTTGGTGACTGGTTACCACACGCGATAGCTCGGGAATGCCTTGAGTACAAAAATTAACATTTATGAATTGTTAAGGTTCGTCAAATACTCGAGAGATGACGTTTTTAAAGGACAATTTGTCAGATATTATCATTGTTAAGATGTGTTACATTTCTCTTTATATTCTCTCTAGCTGTTCAATCGATTACCATATATACACTTCTGCCCTTTCATTTACATTTCTTATGTTTGGTATCAGTACTATAAACAGTTAAAATATTTACTTTTTATAAAGTAGACCCCTGCTGTACCACTGGTGCTTGGGCATCCAGATATCCGCGTTACGCTGCTTAAAGCTTGGTACAAGTACATATGAAAAACAGTATTTACTTTTGTCTATTTAATTTTTCGTCTTGAATATTATTAATGGCAACTGTATAAAACTTCTCTTACGCACACACACACACACACACACACACACACACACACACACACACACACACACACACACACACACACGAACTTTATTCATGTATATTGCTTCTTTTATATTTGTTCAAATCTTATTACTTCGTATAGTTTAAGTATGATGTAAGTCACGTGGTCGAAACGCGATCTCACTTGCCAATTGGTTTTCCGAGGTAAGTTCAGAAAATATTTTCTTATATTGAGTCCAAGCTGAGTACAAGCTTAGTAAATTACCCCTTTTCCCGTTTTTGCAATCACCTTTAACAAAAATACAAATAGTCCAATTTTAATTTTTTACAATACTTAGAGCTTTACTGTTCTTATTAAAGTATATAACTTCTATCTCTGTTCAAAATTTCGATTATTGAAAGAAATATTAGAGCTAAATGTCTATACAGTTGATTTTTATTAATATTAACGGAAATAAATTGAAAAATCTAAATATAAATTAATAATATTAAAAATATCATTCGAAGTATTAGCAAATGTATTTTTTAAATTATATAAAAATACTGTATTTTCAAATTTACTCTCCTAAACCATATTAAATATTACTTAATTTTATCTAAAATGAACCTTAGGAAAAGTTTTTATTAGATGATTATATTAGTTGATTATTAGTTGATTATACCCATGCAGGGTATCATCATCAGGAAATGCTGTACCAATGAAGTTTAAATGAGGCTTGGCTGTTGCTGTTACCCCCAGAGGCGCAGAGATTCGAGAGTTTGAGTTCGCCCTCTTAAGGTTTTTGATTTAAGAGAGCATTTTGAGTCTCCGGGGAAAGTGTTCTCTGGCACGGCCCGCTGAGGGGCTTTGTAGGTGAATGATTTTCTTCGAAATATGAGTGGTTCGGCTCGGTGGTGGTGAGTGGGTGGAAGGCCTTATCCGAGTGGAGCCAACGCTGAGATGGACGGTCTTTCGGCCACTATTGAGTGGTCTAGGGATCGTCTTAATTTTTAGAGATTGGCTTTACTTACGTATCACCAATGAAGTTTAACTGAGGCTCGGCTGTTGCTGTTACCCCCAGGGGCGCAGAGATTCGAGAGTTTGAGTTCGCTCTCTTAAGGGAGCAATTTGAGTCTTCGGCACGGCACGCTGAGGGGCTTTGTCGGTGAATGCTTTTCTTCGGAAAATATGAGCGGTTCTGCTCGGAGGTGGTGTGTGGATGGAAGGACATCACCGAATGGAGCCAACGCTGAGATGGATGGTCTTTCGCCTACGATTGAGTCGCCTAGGGATCGTCCGAATTTTTAGAGACGGCTTTACCGTTACATATGGCAATGCTGTACCAATGAAGTTTAACTGAGGCACGGCTGTTGCTGTTACCCCCAGAGGCGCAGAGATTCGAGAGTTTGAGTTCGCTCTCTTAAGGTTTTTGCCTTAAGGGAATAATTTGAGTCTCCGGGTAAAGTGTTATCCGACACGGCCTGCTAAGGGGCTTTGTCGGTGAATGCTTTTCTTCGGAATATGAGCGGTTCTGCTCGGTGGTGGCGTGTAGGTGGAAGGCCATCACTGAGTGGAGCCAACGCTGAGATGGGCGGTCTTTCGGTCATTATGGAGTGGTCTAAGGATTGTCCTAATTTTTAGAGTTGGCTTTATTTAAACATCGCCAATGAAGTTCTAACTGAGGCTCGGCTATTGCTGTTACCCTCCTGCCATGATCAGAGCTTTAATTGCTCAATAACACCTTATTCCTACACTGTCGTCTACAGATAACGGGGAAGATGAAAACCATTCTTGCTTCTCCCCTTTAAGCCAGTCCTTATAAGGACTATTTCTATTAGTTGTAACTTGCAATTTACGTTGAATTTAAAGTTACTGTTGTTGTGCATTGTGATAAATCTAACAAATATTTGTCAATTTTAAGGTTTCAGAGGCAAGTTCAATCTATTCTGATCCTCGAAAGAATGTAATAAGAAGAGTGCTTTATGTTTTATCATATTTTATTCTTTATTGACGTTCCGTCAACATTCCATTCCAAATTAGAAAATATATGATCAAGAAACAGCGATGTGTTTTAGTTTCTTCTTCTTCGTTCTGTCTCTCAACTATTAATTGCATCTCTTCAAAATATCATCAAGGATTAAATTAAGGGGATAAAATTCCCTTATTATTTTACAGCCAGTATGCGAAACTCTAAGATCGAAAACTACGATCTAAGAGTTTCATGCCGAAGCCGTTTGGCTTTTCATCTTAATTATAATATAATATATAATATATATGAGCACACCTCTCTGGCATTCGTATAGTGAAGGTATGTAAGTTCCTTTCACTTAAACTTTGATATCATCCAGCTCTACCTACTCACTGATGAGACCTCAAAAAAGGTTGAAACCGGTCTGGGTAGTGACCTCTCCTCATAATGTAAAGCAGTAATACATCTCCTAGGAGCTGTGTGTTTTTACATTATGAGAAAATATCAAGGATAGTGAGGGAGTTTGCACCACCTTTGCTTCGAGTTGCCTTGGTATTGTACTACCAAGTGGTCACTTAAGTTTCGATTCGCCGATAGTTCTTCGGCATGAAACTCGTAGATCGTAGTTTTCGATCTTAGAGTTTCGCATACCAGCTGTAAAAGATTAAGGGATTTTTATCCCCTTAATTTAATTAACTTCGCCAGAAAATATAACGGTTTGGCTTTTCATCTTAATAATCACGGATTATTTCCTTTCGCAATGGCAAATCAGAGAAATAGTTTGGGATTTCGCTGTCATGAATATTCTTAACAAGATTGAGGAATGGTGTAATTCGTTGAAACAACGAGGCGTTAATTTATGCAAATTAATCCACGTGTGCCGACGTATAATCAGACGAAGCCTTCATAGAAAACTGCCAACTTCCTTATTTGGCTTTTATACGATGGCTTAGAATGTTATCTATTAGAATATTCGATTCCCCCAAAATTAGCAATTGAAGATTGAACAAGAAAGAAAATTTCTCTTTCGTTTAGTCTTTTTCAGTTGGATGCGGTCAGTCACTTGAAGTTGTCCAGACACCTTTGAAGAGAAGAATGCTCCGCATAATAAAACCGGATGGAATTAAAATTAATAATTTCAAGAGAATTTGTTAATTTTAACCGGATGGAGTAGACGATATGATGGGCTGGTCTTGTTAGTAGCTTTAACAGAAGAGATAGACAAAATAAGGCACCGAGTTTTCAAGCAAATGTCATCTCAGCCATGTTTAAAAGTGTAATTAGTGATATATTATTGTAAAGGAGCTGTAAAATAAACAAAATTATGTCTTCAGATATACTTCGTAATTATGGAACTGCTGACTTTTGTAAGACATTTTAGAAAATTATTTTATTCTTCTTTTATAGTTTTATCTTTCAGTACCTTAGAAAGGTAAAATCAAAAATTACTGTTATTAGTATTTTCTTTAAAAAATAGTTTTTATAAATAATATAATAATAATTTAAGAAATTCGAATTTTTAATTCTAATTTCTTAAACACTTTTTTATTTTAAAAATAAAATCATTTGAAATTTGCCTAGTAGAAACTAGCCTAATGTGAATGATTTCAAAACATTTTTGTATTTAATGTACTAGTAGTGAAATTGGAGAAAGTTATCTCGTATTTTTTGCATTGGTACTGAAGTTTGAATAACAGACTATTACATTTCTTTAGCAAGAAAGTATTCAAGTGTATTTTTTAATCAATCGACCGAATGTCAATTCCTAGGACTATCCTATCCTGTCATATTCCCTCAGCCATATGGCTGTTTGGGCGTAGCTACCATACTAGGGAAATGAGCAGGGTGGTTTCCCGTTGCCTTCCTTGCATTACTATATCCTATGACTCTATGTTGTGTATTCACAGGGTTGCCTGTTTTGAGGGATGAAAAACCAGAGTTACCTGAAACAAAACCTCCGTATGAGACCGGATAACTCGCCTTTAGTCGAAAGAGACCACATAAAGGTTCCTGACGTCACTGACGGGAATCGAACTTAGGTCTATCCGCCAAAGGGATTCGTTTATACTGACTACGTTTCAGTCAGTATAGGGAGGAGCCTCCGTAAGGCCCCTCCCTATACTGACTGAGCTACGAAAAAATTCAGGATACTTCAAATATTGTATTTGAAGTATCCTGACTTTATGCATTGGGAGAGAAGAGCAAAGAGTTTCTTTGATAATTTGTTCTTAAGAAGATCGAAGACTTCTTGAGCAAGTGCAAAAAGTCAGGATTCTTCAAATATGACAATAAGATCTACTTACAAAACTCAGGTCTGGCCATGGGCAGCCCACTCTCTCCGATTCTTGCGGATATATTTCTCAACGATTTTGAAGAAAAAGCTATTAACTCCTTTCACTTTAAACCAAAAGTCTGGTACCGCTATATTGATGATATTTTCCTCATCTGGGAAGATGGTGTCAACAACCCAATTTATTTTTAGACCACCTAAACAAGTGTCATGACAAAATCTCTTTTACCTTCGAACTGGAATCGGATGACTGCCTCCCCTTTTTAGACCTGAAACTTACCAGATGTGCTGAGAGTATTAAAATCTGAATTTTTAGAAAGCCTACTGATACTGATAGATACCTTCATGCTTCCTCCTCCCATCACTATCCCCCACAAACATTTGGTATTATTTCCACCTTAGCTCACCGAGCCAAATCTTTACTTACAGAAGAAACAG